>NW_016107856.1:1743124-1979518 GCF_001604975.1 Cebus imitator
AGTTTTGTGCTTGAAACCCAGGGCCCTGGTGGTGTAGGCACCTGAGGGAATCTCCTGGTCTGTGGGTTTTGAAGACTGTGGGAAAAGCATAGTATCTGGGCTGAATGCACCATTCCTCACAGCACAGTCCCTCATGGCTTCCCTTGGTTAGGGGAGGGAGTTCCCGATCCCTTGCACTTCCTGGGTGAGGCAATGCCCCATCTTGCTTCAGCTTGTCCTCCCTGGGCTGCACCCACTGTCTAACCAGTACTGATGAGATGAGCCAGGTACCTCAGTGGAAATGCAGAAATCACCCACGTTGTGCCTTGACCTCTATGGGAACTGCAGACCAGAGCTATTCCTTTTCGGCCATCTTGCCAGCCACTTGTACGGGGTCTCTTTTATTTTTTTCTGACACAGAGTCTTGCTGCATCACCCAGGCTGGAATGCAGTGGCATGATCTCAGCTCACTGCAACCTCCACCTCCCAGGTTCAAGTGATTTTCCTGCCTTAGCCTCCTGAGTAGCTGGGATTATAGGCCCCTGCCACCCCACCCAGCTATTTTGTATATTTAGTAGAGACAAGGTTTCACCACGTTGGTTGGGCTGGTCGCGAACTCCTGACCTCGTGATCCACCTGTCCCGGCCTCCCAAAGTGCTGGGATTACAGGCATGAGCCACTGCACCTGACTGCGGGGTCTCTTTGAAAAGGACACTGAAAGAGGGCTCCACCCTCATGACCTAATCACTTCTCAAAGGCTCTACTTCCTAATATGGTCACATTGGGAGTTAGAATTTCAATATAGGAATTTGAGGGGAGCAGACAGCCAGTCTATAGCACTAACTGATAAGGCTTCTGAATAGTCCTGGGCCATTTTACATAATGGGGGTTTACTAAGGACACTCTGTGTTGAGGTCAACAGCATAGTTCTTGCTTCTAGGGGTTCTCTGTGGAGGGCCTGTTAGAATCCCCTGAAGATTTTCCCTTTTGCTTTCCGGGGAAGCATTGAGAGGAAAAGGACTCAGCTCCAGTGCTTTCTGCATACTTACCCACTCTGGCCCTTCTGATTAATGTTTGCTGTTCTGCTTTGAAGATGCCTCCCAGGACCCAGAGGGAGACTGTAGCCTCATTTCTGTGGGGACCTTTGGCTGGACTCTCCTAGCTCTCTCAGAGGTGCGAGGCCATGGTTCCTGTAGCCTCAGGCTTGGCAGCAGCTCACCTCTGGTGGATCCAGGATTCCAGATCTCCCATCTGAATAGAACCGGGGCCTCTTTGTCCCAGCGTGAACTTGCGGGCTGTCTCTCTGACTGCCTCTTAACGGCCCCTGCCATTGGTGATTTTCATTCCAGCCATGAGCCAGTGGATCCCTGAAAGCGACTGTGTGGGCTTCTCTCACCATCTCGCTCTGGTCTCGGCCTGGCGGTGTGCTCCTCTGTGGTCTGGACGGGGATGATGAACTTGGGCTGCCCGTTGTTTTTGTTTTGGGATATTTAAAGCAGCCAAAGCTCTCATTACTGTAATACAGTATGTGCCTGGGCTGGAGAAGGAGCAACATTCCTTCTGGATCAGGGCATCTCTGTCCTGTTGTGTTGTGCCCGCCCAGGTGTTTAGAACCATGACTGGTAGAATTTACAATGCCAGGGCTGAAAGGGGCCTTGGAGCTCCTCCATTTTCACTCATCCCAGTCTCCTTGTTTGAATGAAAAGGGAGCTGAACCCATTCTGGGTATAGGACGGCTGCTCAGGCCCTGGGGTGATGAGTGGCAGAGCTGGGACTAGAACTCAGGCTCAGAGGCCAGCTTACTATCATCTGGCTAGGTTTCTGCTTCTGTTATCCTCAGTTGTTTAAGATCCTTCTGAGTCCCCAAACCAAATGAGGCAAATCCATGTAAATCTTAGCACACTGCTTGATACATAGTAAGTGCTCCATAAGTGTTTATCAGTACTCCCGTAAGCCCTGAGACGTGCAAAATGTTCTTGCCCTTCAGGGACTTACAGTCTTGAGGAGGAGACAAAATTTTCACACATACACACTAACACAATTAAGGAGCAATTTAAGTCATTACATCATTGTCTGCTAAGTTTTGGGGAATAGGTGCAGTGGATCATGCAAGAGAAGAGACAGATTATTATGGTCTAGAAGAAGTGCCATGGTGAAAAGAAGAGCTTAACGTGTATGACATCTTTTCAACTCCTGGCAGTGAGATGGACAGGTCAGCAGCCATTCTGGGACACTGCAGAGCCCTCCAGCCATGCACTCATCCACCCAGCACATTCACTCATTATCACCCGACTCTGTGCTCTGCACGAGAATGGAAAGCAGATTATGACAAGATCCTTTCCGTAAGCCTAGCCAGGGAGACAGATATGCATAAAGATATTGCCACTGACAAATTCTGCATTCATATATATTTATATCCTCAAAGCATCATCTGAGCCCACAGGTGGATAAGCAAGTCAGATAGGAGCTCAAAGCAAGAATTCAGAACAGACCAGCAGCTTGTTCTTCATTCTCACCAATCCCTGAGAGCTGTAAACCCTCACAGGGACTTAGAAGACCTTCTAAGGCTCAGTTGCTTTAGCAAAAACAAGCAAGATGAAGACACAACAATGGCTTTAAACTTAATCTACCTCCTTTTATTTTCTGACGTTAGGGTTGGAAGAACAAGGCTGAAGATTGGCCCCGGGACATACAGATTAAGAATGAAGGCTCTCTAGCCCTATACCTAGTAAGAATATGGCGCAGGAGTTCCTGCCTGAATCCCAGAGCCTGAAAGCCTCATTCAGCAGTTGGGTTAGCACCAAGTGTCTGGGATTCCTTTCCCGATAGAAAAGGAAAGCATACATTTACCTGGTGAAAAGGGGCAACTCAAAAACTGTAAGCTCTTGTGCAAAGGGGCTGGTAAATGTGAGTATTCTGCAAGAGGGTTGTTGGGAGGTTAGACCCAAGCAAGGGCATTCTGAGAATGAGATCGAGAAGCCTCTGAGGTGAGCATGGGGCAAGCCCTTGGTGTCACATTTGGCCCTGGCAATGTGGTATTATTGAACTGGGCTAGGAAGTGGAGAGGAGCGGGCCTGGCAGGATGGAGATGGGGGCTCTTATCAGGAGTAGGTACCAGATGCTGGTGACTCAAGGGGAACCTTCCTGAATGGAGATGGAGCCTGTAGATGTTTAATCGCCTTAAACATATTTTCTGCACTGCTTGGTTCAGAGGCTGAACCAAGTAGTAACACAGAAGAGAATGTCCAGCCAGCAATGTGAAGGAAGCATGAAATGGAAAGGGTTAGAAGCTGAACTTCTTTTGATCAATGACATTATTATTTTGGCAAGGATTGCAGAAACTGCAAGTGCTGAGGGAGTGACTTGTTTGGAGGAAGGGGTAGGGACCAGGAAAGGAATCGTAGACACTTGGTGCTAACCCAACTGCTGAATGAGGCTTTCAGGCTCTGGGACTCAGGCAGGAACTCCAGGGCCACATGCCTCCTTGGTATAAGGCTAGAGAGCCTCACTCTTAGTCTGTATGTCCCTGGGCCAATCTCCTGCTTTGTTCTATCATCCCTAACATCAGAAAAACGGGGGTAGATTAAGTTTAGAGCCACTGCTGTGTCTTCATCCTGCTTGTTTTTGCTAAGGCAACTGAGCTTTAGAAGACCTTCTAAGTCCCTGTGAGGGTCTACAGCTGTCAGGGATTGGTGAGGATGAAGAACAAGCTGGTCTGTTCTGAATTCAACTCTGTCTTTCTTTGTCCCTCTCAAAATTGAAGGTCTTCCCGAGCCTTTGGCTCTTTCATCAGCCTGGATGTTGAGACTGCAATTTTTCACGATTGCTTGTTTTCTGTTTTTTTCTTCATGGTCTTTCCTAAAGTCTGTTATCCACCCAGGTCCACTTGTACATCTCCTAACCTCTTGCACCAACCCTGCAGCCATGCCCTGGCATGAAGCTGCTCGCTCACTGTCTTGTTGGTTTTTCCGAATGCTCACATGCACTAGTCATGTAAACCTCCTCCTGGTAAGAAACAAGACTGACTTCTGTTGTCGTTGTGTTGCCCCCAGGTGATTCAAGCTGTCCTGGGCTCACAATAGATGCTTAGCATATGGTTGCCACCTTGACTGCTGACCTTTTTCTTCCTATATACCATTCTATTCATACCACTATTCAAAGAGTGATATTTATAAGCACTTACTATATCCCAGGAATTGTACTATAAGTTTTTTATATGCACTATTCCATTTAATTTTAATAGTGATATCATTTTCTACTTCTAACTGTCTCATACTTTCTACATTGATAGAAAAGTATCCCCAACCCAGAGGCTAACTAGTACCTGGCTGTTTTAGAAGTGCCTGACCCGTAACATTTCTGAAGTTATCACTACAGGATATGGCTGCCAAGGCCTGGGAAGAGAAATCCTTTTTGTCTCTGATGGTTTCAGGGATGGTGAGAGGTTTCCTGTTTCTTTGCGGCAAAAACGCCAGGGTAAGCCTTGATCTCCTGAGTCTTGAGTATGTTAAGAGAAAGGCACTAAGGTTGCTCTGCCAAGGGCAGACCCTGCCTGGTGTCTGGGAAGTTGAGCCCAAGCTTCTCTCCAAGGAGGGTCTCCTGCAGGGATCAGGAAGGAGGGTCTATTGGCATCACACATGATCTCTTCCGGGTTCAGGAGCGTTTCTCATAGCTAGGTGAGACAGGATTGGTTGATGTCTCAATGATGCCATGTTGGCTGGGCTGGCACTAAAAGTAGGCAGCCCTTCAGAGCCATGCGTTCTTCCAAGGCAGCACAGCCATAACCGCAAGAGTGGGATGGTCCTGGTGGAAATGGCACAAACGAAACAAGGTCCTGAGCCTTGTGGCTTTGAGTGGCTGAACCGAAAGGTTCCTGGGGTAGGAGCACTCTCACTTGCAGTATTGATCAAGCAGGGCAATCACATCACTGGCCCACAGAAGTGGCCACCCCTCAGTTCTCAGCCCAGGCTGATTTCTGCTCTGCTGGTTCCTAGGAAAGCACTTGGGTCTTTCATGACTGCTGAAGCCCCAGGCACTTTCTCCAGAGGCAGCATCACTCACAGGAGGCACCAAGCAAAATGTCCTGGTCAAAGGCAAGAAGTTTGTATTGTTGTTCTTGCCTATTTTATTATCATTTAAATACCTGCCAACCAACCTACAGATGTTCTTTGAGTACTTACTATGTAGGTGTTAAGGGATACAAAAATCAGGGTATGGCTAGGGGTGGCATGCTTTTTGCCCCTAACTTGTAAATTTATTGAGAACATGATGGCCAGACACAGTGGAAATAAAAGAGAAATACAAATAAATGGTAATATTTATGAGACGGACACTGTTCTAGGCACTTCTTATGTGTTAACTCATTTCATCCTTACAGTATTCCTATGGGCAGGTGCCAATATTACTCCTATTTTTTTTTTTTTTTTGAGATGAAGTCTTGCTCTGTCACCCAGGCTGGAGTGCAGTGGCACGATCTTGGTTCACTGCACCTCTGCCTCCTGGGTTCAAGTGATTCTCCTGCCTCAGCCTCCCGAGTAGCTGGGACTACAGGCACGTGCCACCACGCCCAGCTAATTTTCATATTTTTAGTAGAGATGGGGTTTCAGTGTATTAGTCAGGCTGGCCTTGAACTCCTGACCTCATGATCTGCCCACCTCGGCCTCCCAAAGTGCTGGAATTACAGGCACGAGCCGCTGTGCCTGGCCTATCACTCCCATTTTTACAGGTGAGAAGACAGAGGAGCCAAGGTTCAAGTGTGTGCCCAGGTGCATGCTGCTGGTGAGAGGTGGAGGCAGGTCTCAAACTCAGCAAGTCTGGTCTCAGAGAAGGTGACTCATAAGGAACAGCAAGGGAGGTAGGAGGCAGAACATGGGGTGCAGGAGCTCAGAGGGTGGAAGCAAGTAACTTCAATCTGGTTTAAAGAAACCAGTTGTCAGAAACAGACAGGGCCTAAAGAAGGTATGGGTGGCTGAGTTTTAGGAAGGAAAAACAGGAAGTTGGGCCATTAGGGGTAGCGTGATAAGACAGTGAGTGCCAGACTGGACGACCAGGGGCCTGGCCTTGCCTGTGAGCAGCTGCTCCCCTGGGGAGGTCACTCTGCTTTTTGGGCTACCTTATTTTTCTCACCTCCAGTTGGAGAGAATTGGGAAAGATGAGATGTCAGGTCCCTTCAAGTTTTCACCGTATGGTTCTATGATTTGAGGGCTGGTATGTTTCTTTGGTTGCTTCCAAAACCCTCTGACCACAGTTCCTTAGGCTGATCCTCTCATGCCCTGTAACGTGGACAGATGGCCGTCCGCTTACCGTCACATGCTTCCGAGGGCTGCAGAGCCTTGGACAGAGGGTGCGGTAAGAAGGAAAATGAGAGAAGCTGGTTGGGAAAGACACTCACGTGCAGAAAAGTTTCCAGCGAGTCAGAGGTGAGAGTAAAAGATCCAAATGAAAAACCAGAGATGGCCGGGCGCAGTGGCTCACACCTGTAATCCCAGCATTTTGGGAGGCTGAGGCGGGCAGATCACGAGGTCAAGAGATCAAGACCATCTTGGCCAACATGGTGAAACCCCATCTCCACTAAAAATACAAAAATTAGCTGGGCATGGTGATATACACCTGTAGTCCCAGCTACTTGGGAGGCTGAGGCAGGAGAATTGCTTGAACCCCAAGGCGGAGGTTGCAATGAGCCAAGATCATGCCATTGCACTCCAACCTGGAGACAGATCGTGACTCCATCTGAAAAAAAAAAAAGGCAGAGATTGCTAGAGCTCAGCAAGGTTGAATAACTTGTCTAAGGTCTTAGCAGCCCGAAGGATACTGGATTATAACACTTCTAATACATTGTTTGGTATTTGGAAAATACTCTGCTTTCAGTTTGCATTTTCTCTTCTTCTTCTTCCTCCCAGTAATCGAATGAAGACATTAGATTTGATGTTTCTAATGTGTGTAGTACAGACAGGAAACTAGGTGAATGTTACACAGTCAATGCTCTGTGACCCCATTCTGCCCCTGGAAGAGGGGTGTTTTCTATAATAGTGATGTGGCTCAACATCCTCTTCTCTTTCTAGAAAGGGAGTGAGAAAATGAGATAGCCATCTAGCACTTTCCCCTCTCACCTCTTTTACAAACTCTAGCATCTCATTTTACAACGAAATGACTGAGGTGGAGGGGAGCAAAGGGCTCTTCCAACAAAGGCAGAAGTGGAGCTTGCTGTTTCATCCAGTGTGGGTCACCTCAGGTCACCTGAGGCACATCCTGTGTTCCCAGATACTTACGGATGGGGTCATTTGGGGCCTTTGGCTTCACACCGAGGGGTTGCATTTTGAGAATCACGAGGTTGGGACTCTCAGAGGAAAACTGGGAGTCAGGAAAACTTCAGCAAATCCTCAGGAATCGAAACAGAACATGAGATGAGGATGTCTGGGACAGCTCTGCTGTTTGTTTCTGTATGTGTTTGGGGGCCCATCTCTTGCCAAAACCAAGCTCATTTCTGCATTTTTGTTTGCTTAATATGAAATACTCCAAAATTGCTCTTCATATTTGTTTAATCTGAAATGAAAATGACTCAGCAGATAGGAAAAACAAGATTTAAATGCCCTGATGGCCCCTGAATTAAAGTACATAGCCCTAGATCATGGGGGTGTTCTTCTCCACACCAAACCTTAATCTTCAACACACAGAAATGCAAGTGCCACACACACACACACACACACACACACACACACACACACACACACACACACACACATTGTGTTTGCCTGCCCCAACTCAACCTCACTCCATTTATCTTTTCCCCTTCACACTCCAGCCTTTTCAAGGCCCCACCTTTCTTGCAGGGGAGGCGTATTTGAGCTTAGGTGGAGGGGCCTGGCCTGACCTGGGCTGCAGTCCACAGATGATTTTCCAGGAGGGCCAGCACTTCCTCTCCATTCCAGATCACAGGCTCAGTGTCAAGATCCCTGTAGGAAATCTGAATTTTCATTCTTCAGCAAAGTTGAGGCCACCTCAGATTGTCCCTAGCTTTTGGATCTGGAAAAATGGACTCTATGGAGAGAATGACCATATACCAAATCAGACGTGTCTTGCCTTGTACACCAGCTATATTCCTGAAAAGTTGGGTATAAACTGAATCTTGGTATGTTGAATCAATTTTGAATATACTGAAAAGATTTGCTATTCAAAGGAACCCAGCACTGTATTCTTTTGTAAAGGGAAAAATTATTTTGTAATGGCTGCTCACCCTGTGATTTATGAGTCTGGTAAGCAGTTGGAACATTTTTGTATACTGAGTGCTATTTTAAATGTACTGTGTGGGATTTGTTATTCAAAGTTACCCGGCATTGAATCCTTTTGTGAAGAACTATTCTGTAGTGTAGATAAACATTTCATGATTTATGAGTTCGGTAAGTTTAAGCATTTCTTAAAGTGGGATATACCCCTAGTTCTACTTCAGAGAAAAGAGATGTTTTTTCGCTAATGCTAGAGCAAAAGGTCCAGGAGTTGCCTTCTCTGCTTACTCTCCTTATCATCACTGGAGTGGAAATGATGGAGGTATTTTTCTAAAGAAACGTAGTTCACTATTATAGCTACATTTCAAAGGTGTTTCTCTCCATATCCATATCATTCAAATATGTATTTATATATACATATATGTATATACATACATAATGTATCATGTATATTTAGATCTAAAGTAAGAAACAGACATTGCAGTAGGGCTTATGTTCTGAACCACTGAAGGGCTGCTATTTCCATCATACAGAGTGCTGGGCCTTGCTCTGCGATCACCAGGAGTATAAGCCAGGCGAGGGGGAGACTTCACTCCTTCCTCACCCTTGCTCGCTTGGCAGCTCAAAAATCATTTCAGCACTCCTCTCCCAAGGTTCGTAGCTGTGTCCCCACACCATCCTATTTGAGCACCGGTGTGACGCTTGTTTTGGGAAATGATCTGATTGCTAAGACAGTTGGAAAAGAGAAATGTGGTGTCATGTGTACAACCAAGAGCTGACCTAGGATGACCACATATTCCTTGGCTCACCCACGAGCCACATATTCACTGAAGTTCTCATAGGTAGGAGCAAATCCTGCCTGTGAGAACCCTACGTGACTGGAGCTGTGTCAGGTAGAATGTGCAGGGAACTTGCCCTTTCACTATGATTTGGCCCTGACCGTGTTTCACAAAAAGGCTTTTGGAAGCTCACCCAAGTACAGAGAGAGATCATTTGTGAGACGTTTGGCCTCTCAGACTCTTGCTTTTTTCTTTACTGGAGAGCTGCTGATTTCTAGTTGTGACTGCCATGCTCCTGTCTACCTGATCTTCCATTTTGCTTCCTGGCTTCCTGGTGGCTTTTCCAGATCCCAGTGGGGGCAAGTCCTGAGATGGAGAGCTGGTGGTCTTTTGTCAGATCTGGGAGGTCTTGGACCATGACTTCCTTTGAAATCAATTTGGAATGTCCATCCACCTTGGCCAGGGAAGAGGATTTTGACTGTGAAGAGGGAAGTGGGTTCTTTGCTACAAAGGACATATTCTCTCTGAGCCACATGTTCCTTGATGTTCTTTGGCAAATATTGGGCTGTGGGCCTAGAGACACTGACCTTGGAGTCAGGGGAACTGGGATCCAGTTCTAACTCTGTGGTCTTCTAACTTAGTGACCCAGGCAAGTCAAAATTAATCTCATTTCGATATAGAGATATGCAAGGTCCTTGACCTTAAATGACTCATGGTCTGGCTTGAGAAAAAGATAGGTAAAGAAGCAAACTCTAATTCAGCACAATGAACGGGAAGCAGCATCCAGACCAGGTGAAACAGCCTCAACTGTGGGTGAAGTGGCTTAGTGTTGTACTTTTCTACTTTGTCAAAAGGAGATGATAATTTCTCTCCACAGGATTGTGGTGAGGCTCGATGATATAATGCATCTGTAAGTAACTAACAAAGTACAGGAATTCTAAAATAGAAACAGGCAGTAATTCTCAACTGTTTTCTTCTTCGTCTCTATTCATGTGCAAGATATGCCAACCAATAATACCTCTCAATACAACAAGTGATTCTTGAAGTATAAGGACGTGTTCCCCCCATACCTCCAACTCTGGGAAATGCACAGAAAGCATCCTTGAGATTCTGATAGCCTGCTTCCAGGAGAAATGCTTTGTTTTGTTTTGTCAGAAAAGCTAGTATAAATGACATTAGCAAGGAACACATTTTCCTTGTTGAAAATCAAAACATTACAAATAAGGCTCAAGTCTCTCTTTGTTCAGCATTCACAGTCTCCTCTGACAATGCTGCAGTCCGTCTCCTAACTCCATCTCTGAGGGAACCGCTGCTGTCAGCATGGTGTTTCATCTTCCAGATCTTTTATATATGTAAATGAACATGAGTGTGTGTGTATCTATCCATAAAAATATATAATGTGCTTTACATAAATGTCACAACCTTCTTGTTCACCTGAAAACATGTCATAGACCTCAAACTTTGTAACTGTGAGTAACTCTAACTCATTCATTGTTACTATTGCTTAGCATTTTCCAGTAGGAATATACTGTAGTTAATAACATTATCCTAATGGTAGACATTTTTCTAAGTTTTTGTTATTAAAAAATATATTACAAAGCACTTTTTTGTTGGGTATGCCTTATTGTGTACACATGCAAGTCTTTCTAATAATCAGTGGGATATATAAATCATAGTATATGCATTTTTATTAAAATTATCTTCTAATTTATATATCCAACAGCAGAGAATGAGAGTATGCATTTCCCCATATTATTACCAAATTTTATATTGTCACACTTAAAAAATTTGCCAATGCCACGTAAAACTGGCATTCAACGCTGCTTTAATGTTTGTCTTTGTAACAGCTAGTGAGAGTGAATACTTTTACATGTTTACAGAATTATATTGTCTCCTGTGTTAAATGCTTTTTATTTACTTGGCCCATTTTTCTAATGGCTTTTAAAAAATGATTTACAGAGATTATACTAGAAGTTATTTCATTAAACAATTTCAAATATTTATCTTAGACAGTTGTTTACATGTTATGTTTATGTTGTCTTTTGGTCTCAAAGAGGTTTTGAATTTTGATGGAAACATTTATTATTCTTTTTATTCCTGGATTTTGCTTTTCGTATCTTATTTGTGCAGACCTTCCTTATCTCTAGCTCATAGCAAATTGTTTAAGATTTTCCTTGAAATATTCTTATGGTTCCATTGTGACATTTGGGCTCTTCATTTTTGTGAGGTGTAGATATACCTTTATTTGCTTTTGAAAAGGCTACTAAAGCATCTGAAACTACTAAGTTGAAATGGCCCCTTCCTCATGTAGTACATTTCCATTTATTCATGAGTCTTTTCTGGGTTGTTCATTCTCTTCAATGTTCTGCTTATGTATTTCTATAGCAATTGCATACTCAGAGAGGTCTTTGCTGGCCACCTTACCTAGAATAGCTCTCACTCCCTTTCTATTGTATTACTCTACTTCATTTTCTTCCCTGTACATATATTTCTTTAAAATTCTTCTTCATTTACTAGTTTGCTTCTGTACTATAAGTTCCATGTTGGCAGGAACCTTCTTTGCCTTTTTTACTGATGTGCTTATAACCTATAATAGCATCTAATAGATATTTACAAAATAGTTGCTAAATGAATGAATGAAGGCCAATGACTTGAGCAGTGGTATTTGCATTTTGCGTTTTATTCCTTAAGGCTTTAATGAACTGTCAAAGGGATTTGTACTACTCACTAAAGAAGTAGGTAGAGAAGGGCTTTTCTAATTCCTCTTCCCTGTATGCTTTTGGGTTCTCTTCACATGTCACATTGTTTAAATATTGAACCCTTGGAAAGACTCATTCAAAGTGCAGAAAAGGGTGATTCTGCTTACCATAACCTTTAGAGATACTTCCTTTTAGGGTATGGCATTTAGAATGACCAGTTGTAGGCTCAAGACAATCATTAATTCATTCTACAAATACTTATCAGGCATTCTGGTAGCGTTGAGACTACAATATGAATAAAATAAACATGGAGCTTGTGTGTGTTGGGGGGGATACAAATTAAACAATTACAGCAATGAATATATAATGAGAAACTATGATCATTTCTATATAAAAAATTATGATTTTAGAGCATGTAACAATCCAGGGGATCAGAGAATATTTCACTGAGAAAGTGACCATTTAATGGAGATTTGAACTAGGCAAAGAGAGGAGAGAGACTTCTTGGCAGAGGTCCTTAGGCAAAAGAAAATGGAAGAGGAAAGAAGAGAAGCCCCAGTGTGACTGAGGTGGAAAGGATGAGGAGGGCAGCTTTGGTGAGGTAGGTGGAGCCCAGACCAAAGGATGACACAGTGTGATAATGGGCAAAAACAAAAAAGAGGAACGACAATAACAAAAACGCATGTGGATTTTGAAGTAACACAAACCTTAGGTTCACATGTGAGTTTGGTCGCCTGTCAGCTGTGCAACACGATGAGCTTTAACCTCTTTCTCCTTAGCTTTTTTATTGTTGAAAACAAACCTCATAGAGTTACTGTGAATATTGTATGAGATCATCTCTGATACACAGTAGATCTACATGGTATAGGTATAATACTTCTAGGTGCTTTACAGTGCTCTGTTTGTTAGCTGGCATGCATCTAATTTTAAGCAAAACAGAAAAATAATTACCACATTTGGAGATTCACAGCTTGAAGCCCAGCAACAGTTTCAAAAAGAAAATTAGTCAACATTTTTTGAACACTTAGTAGTTTGGCTTAGCTCAGTTAAAAACCATTTTTGAGCACCTACTTTGTACACGATATAAAGTAATGCTTTGGCAATATAAGAATAAGCCATTTTGAAGTTAATGATTAAGTGGATAATTTTACAACAATGTTGTGAAGGATCCAATAGAGTTAAATTAAGCCTGTGTTTTGGTGAAGGAAAGAAAGGAAAAGAAGTGTGGGAGACATTCTTTGTAGAAGGAATTATTAGGGAAAGTTATGGCGGGGAAGAAGTTATGGCCAGTTACCCATGAGAGAGGTGCCACAGGAGAGAGACAATCCTAGGACTCTTATGCAAAGGACGGCTAGGAGAGGGTGGTGAGCCAGGGCAGTCCTGGGCCTCAGCACTTACTGAACGGCTGCTTACAAAGGGCTCAGGTCTCTGTGGAAGGACATCCTGGATTATGGTCAGGAGTTAGTGCTTGACTATAGTCAAGACCAATGTCTCCAGGATTCACCTGTGTGTTTCTTTCTCTGGGTGTGTTTATTTAGGGACTCATTTGTGGAAATAGTATTCCTGCTGCTGGAAGTGACTAGGAACACTGAGACATGTGTTTATCTTATCCAAATCAATACCATGAAACTATGCCCGTCATCCTTTGTAGTTGTGGTCATGCACCCCTCAGCCCCCCACTATGGGACCATTTAAATTTTCTGTGTTTTATTTGCTTTGGATCCATCCCCTTCAGACAAAACCATCTGACTATATTGCCTCTTTTTTTTTTTTTTAACCACTCTGGGTGTGTCAGGATTATACTGCTTAGAAATTGTCTAAGAAAGCTTCTGTTTTCTGGAAAAAAAAAAGTGCCTTACTCATGTCATCCTCCTATTTATTTCATCCCTGTTATTGCCAATTAAAGTCTTGTGCATCCTTCAAGAACCTTGTCAGACATATATTTCGCCATGAAGCCTTCCCTAATCACTTCAGCTTAAGGGAATTTCTTCTCCCTTTATTATTTTGTGTTACATACTCTTTCTAATAGTGGATCCAATGCTTGCTTGCTTCTTAGTGTTATCCAGAGGGAATTTTTTTTTTTTTTTTAAAGATAGGGTTTCACCATGTTGGTCAGGCTGATCTTGAACTCCCAACTTCAGGTGATCCGCCTGCCTTGGCCTCCGAAGTACTTGGATTACAGGCGTGAGCCACCACGCCCAGCCTCCTCAGAGGGAATTTTAAAAAAAATCAACTTTGTATTCTAGAACAGCATTTTTTTTTTTTTTTTTTTTTTGTGGGGCTGAATCTTGCGCTATTGCCTAGGCTGAAGAGCAGTGGTACAATCTCAGCTCACTTCTTTCTCCACTTCCCGGGTTCAAGTGATTCTTATGCCTCAGCCTCCTGAGTACCTGGGATTACAGGCACCCACCACCATGCCCGGCTAATTTTTGTATTTTTAACAGAGATGGTGTTTTACCATGATGACCAGGCTGGTCTTGAACTCCTGACCTCAGGTGATCTGCCCACCTCGGTCTCCCAAAGTGTTGGGATTGCAGGCATGAACCACTGCACCCAGCCTTCTAGAACAGTTTTATATTTACATAATTATTGAGAAGATAGGTGCAGGGAATCTATGTATATCCCACACCCAGTTTAGTCTATTATTATCATCTTATATTAACATAGTATGTTTGTCAAAATGAATGAACTGATATGGATATGTTATTATTAACTAAAGTCCATACTTTACTTTGATTTCCTCAGTTTCCCTAAATGTCCTTTGCCAGCATATAACATTGTACTTAGTCATCATGTCTTCTTAGGCTCCCTTAGCTGTGATAGTTTCTCAGACTTTCTTGTTTTTAATGACTTTGACAGTTTTGAGAATTACTCATCAGGATCTTTATAGAATGGCCCTCAATTAAGATATGTCTGGTGATTTTTTCATAAGTAGACTGAGGTAATAGGTTTTTGGGAGGAAGACCACAGAGGTGTCATTTTCATCACATCATATCAAGGACACATACTATCAACATGACTTATCAATGTTGATGTTAACCTTGATCACCTGTCTTGAGGAAGTGTTTGTCAGATTTCTCCACTGAAAAGTGACTTTTTTTCTTTCTCCATTTTCATGCTGCAATCCTTGAGACAAAGTAACTACGTGTAACTTACTCTTAAGGAGCTGGGGAAGGGAGATAGTAATGTTTCATTTCCTTAAGAGCAGATTATCTACATAAATTATTTGGAATTCTTTTGAATGGGAAATATGCCTATTCTCCCATTTGTTTATTTAATCATTAATTTATAGCAGCATGGACTCATGGATATTTAGTTTACTCTTTGGTATATAATTCGATACTACTTTTTTGGGGAAGGGGAACTCATTAAATTGGCTACCGTGTCCCTTTGACATACTCCTATTATCTTTTTATGCGTACATTTTTTCAATCTGGCACTAAAAGGCACTCCAAATCCATCTTGTATATATTCTGCTCCAGTCTTAGAATCAGACATTTTTTCCTGGCTCCTTTTACTGAAGAATGGTTATCAGAAATCAAGATCTGAGCACTAGGTTTGCTCATTGCTACAGGGATGTCATTGCTTCTAGTCTCTCTCAGAGGATGGAACATATGTGTGTATACTGACCCAGGCATATACACATATCTATAAATATTTCCATATGTAACTATTTGTATCCTTATTAAGCTAAACATGAGTTCATGCTGATGTCTCCAAATTGAATCTATCATCATATGAATCACTGTGGGGAAACCTGAAAATACAAAATCCCAGGCATCACTCCAGAGATAATCAGGATAAATATTGAACTTAAATATTTTGCAAGGCAAACATTAAAAGTATCAAATGTTTTTCTTGGTTGAATATTGGAATCAATATTAAGATTATGAAAACATCAGTTTACATGATAAATATAAGTTTTACTTTACCATTATTCACCATCTGGGTATTTATCTTTTTTTTTTTTTTTTTGAGATGGAGTTTTGCTCTTGTTGCCCAAGCTGGAGTGCAATGGCGCAATCTTGGCTCACCACAACCTCTGCCCCCTACCCCGCCCTGGGTTGAAGGGATTCTCCTGTTTTAGCCTCCCAAGTAGCTGAGATTACAGGCGTCCACCATCGCACCTGGCTAATTTTTTGTATTTTTAGTAGAGATGGGGTTTCACCATGTTGGCCAGGCTGGTCTTGAATTCCAGACCTCAGGTGATCCACCTACCTCAGCTTTCCAAAGTCCTGGGATTACAGGTGTGAGCCGCTGTGCCTGGCTGAGTAAGTATTTACCTTATTTTGTTACCTCACTATACTTTTGCTAATGTAAATTTTATGAGTGTGCAATCTAATAGAGTTTGAAAATTATTATATTAGGTGATTATTGGATGTGCCATTCAATTTCCAAAGTCTGTGATTCAAAGTCCCATGTATAGAAGTAAACACTACAGAAACACAAAATTAGCTGTGAGAATTGTATTCATTCATGTTGGCAGTATCTGCCTCACTCATTTCCTCTCCTTTTCTTTCTGTTTTCTTGCTTTATTGGTTGGCGGCAGACTCCAGTTCCAACACCATCTTCTGAGATGATCCTGATTCCCAGAATGCTCTTGGTGCTGTTCCTGCTGCTGCCTGTCTTGAGTTCTGCAAAAGCTCAGGTTAATCCAGGTAACATGGCTATTACTCAGCTATATGCTAGAAGACCAGCTGAATGTTTAAACCCATTGATGTTCAATGGTGGGTCTAAAAGCTGCCAAGAGGGTCTACAAGGCTCTTTTTTTTTTTAATCTCCATGATGAAGTATGATCAAAATAGAAACAAAAACTAATTTGCTTGATATGTATATATTTTAATATTTATAACATATTGAATATTGTGAAAGATTTTCTTATATAGAGCAGGGTGAATTATGAGGGCATTTTAAAAAATGAGAGGTGGTAGAAGGAACCATTCACTTTTGCATCTTCTGGGAAAAACAGGACAGAATTTTTAAGTGTCTTAGAGAACGCCTTCAGGTTGGTTTACCAGTTGTTTCTGGCTGTCTTAGACTTTGATTTTACTTGGATGTCCTGTTATACTTTTGGGATCCTGGTCCTATGGGATCTCAGGCAAGTTCTCTTTTTCCTAGGGTGTGGCCATGCTCAAAATAGATAGGTTAGGAGAATATTTTGAGCCCAAATTTATGGGATTGTTTTGTACTACCTGCATATTTAAACTTTGAATTGAAGTGAATAATTATTTATTACACAATATGCTGTTTAACAGCCTATCCAAAGCTCAGTGTCTTGAAATGAGCATTTATTTGACTCCTAGCTGGGCTTGTTTGGACTGTTCTCTGGTCCTATGTTGATTCACTCAAGTATAACTGGGAATCAGATGGCTATTGGCTCATCTAGCATGGCCGTGGCACTGATGAATGGGGCAACGTGGCTGTGCTCTGTTTCATCCTCCAGCAGACTAGCCTGGGTATGTTTTCCTGGAAATTGCACAGAAACAAGAGCAGAAGCAGGAACATTCAAACATTTTTCAAGCCACTGCTGAAATCGTGTTTAATAAGTCTCATTTGCCAAAGCAATTCATGTGGCCAAGCTCAGCATCAGGGTGGGAGAACACAAAGACTTAGATGTGAAAGGTCTGGGATGCAGGTATTGAAGAAGAATTGCAGTCAGTTTTTTCATTTTGCCACAAATATGAACGTGGAAAAGTATGCACAGCTTAAGTGTTCAATTTCATGAATTTTATAAACTGAGCACATCTAAACAGTACTCGGATTAAGAAACGGAAGTACACCAGCACTTCAGAAGCGCTCTTCATGCTGCCTTCTGGTAGCTTTTCTCACCACCCCTCCAAAGTAGCCATTATCCTGCTTTCTAACAACATAGATTAGTTTTGCCCATTTTTGTACTTTATGTAAATGGAATTATACGATGCATAAATGCTCTTTGTGTCTGGCTTCTTTCACTCAACATTTTGTTTATGAGATTCATCCTACTGTTGCATGCAGTTGTCATCTATTCTTTTCATTGTTGTATATTACTTTGTTTGAATATTTTATTTAGCCAATCTATAGTAGATGGGAATTTGGATAATTTTTAGTTTGGGCTCATTACCAACAAAGCTGCTATAATTATTCTTGTAAAAAAACTTTTGGTAGAGATATGTACTCAGTTCCCTTGAGTATATGCTTGGAAGTGGAACTTCTGGTTCATGTGTAGCATATGATATACTATTCTGCATAACGCCAAAGAATTTTCTGAAGTGCTTTACCATTTTGCCCTCCCACAGCAGTATGTACGAGTTCCAGTTGTTCCAGGCTGTATTTTGATTCTTAAGGGTGCTTTCATTTTGTCCTCTTCATAGCATAAGGGTACATTTGTAAAAATGCTTGCTCTCCTCGCCTCATAAAAGTTCCATGTGCATGGGCTTTTCTTTATATCTTCAAAAGCAAATATGATCAAAACTCCTTAAAATCAAAGAATTATTGGTTGAATAAGCCCAGTGCCTTGTTCCTTTCTCATCATCAGCTCAGCTGTTGTATCTCAGATGCTAACCTGGGTACCATTCTTTCACTTTTCTGCTCCGTATTCCTGTCAATCAACTGTTGATGTTTGGTCGCCTCCTACTACATTCTTCATGCTTTGAGTTCCAAGGAAGAGTACTGTGAGGGCATGGAATGGGGCGATGTTTTGGTGGTAGGCATACTCATGGAGACTGGCATGCCATGAGGACGTTTAAATGACTAAGCAGGAGAGCTGATCTTCTGTGTTAGAGTCTACTGTGGCCCTGGAGCAGGAAATGGGCTGTTTGAAGACAGCAAATAGTCATCTTATTTTTGTTTTTTATTTCTGGTGTCAGGTATTTCTGTTGGCTCTTTCTGTCGGGGAAAAATAAATAGACATCTTAATTTGCAAAGACCTTTATAGGAAAACAGGGCATGTTGAAGGACTAATCCTTCCCTCTGCCATTTCTTTCTATTTTACCAAGTCAAACCAGAGACAAGTGTTTGAGGCAGATGAGAAATTTTCATTCATTATCGGTGATAAAGAGTCTATCGTGAATCCTGAGGCTCATGGAAAGTTATGGCTTGCACACTGCTGAGCATAAAGTCAGTGTATAATAAATGCATGTTGATTTAAGGATGACTTTTTATCAGTCCTTACTGGTGTCAACTGAAAGCTGAATATAATGAAAGTATTGAAAGGTAACTGAAGGTACAGAAAGACTGAGTAAATTCTTGACCAGTTAGGTTTTCTTCACAGGATGGCCACATGATATAACAAATAGAATTTAAGCCAGGAGACATGGGCTATAAGCAAATCCAATATGTAACCAATTATTGAAATACTGAAACATTTTAGTTGGTTATTAGATATAAAATATTGGTTGGTTAATAGTAACTGAGCTAAGCATTAAACTCAATTAATAAAATACAATAAAATAAAAATTAGCTGAAGCTCGTTGTTGAAGATTTTACAATGACTATTGGTCAATAAGCCATCAGTATTAGCATGATTTAGTTGATAACAGAAACACTGAATATGTAGAAATATCAATCTTGGGGTCTCAGCAGATACCAAGAGAGGATAAATAATCTTGTTTATATTTAAGAAATTTTCTACTATTTGAAACCATAAATGTCTTACAGGTTTCATCCATGGAGGCTGCAGAGTAGCGGTGATATGACCGAGATAGTTGGCCGAGGCACGAAGGCAGCAAAGTTATTGGCTCAATGTTCTAAATCATCTGCGTTTTGGCAAAGTAGGCAGTGAGGCAGATGGCGTTAGTGGCATTTCCAGTAACGGCAGTGTTAAAGGCGGCATTGTCAGTGGGCTGCAGGGTAGGCTCTGCAGGTCTCCATGGGAAATGCTGACATGCAGGTGTGTGTACATAGTCCTGAGTTGTGGGCAGTGTTCTCAGCTATCTTCCAGCTGCAACAGTGCGCCAGGAACTGGAACCTAATGATCATTAATCCAGTGGAGAAGTTATTGGAAGAATTTGAGGCAATTTCTGATGTCCAAATCATGGCTCAGAAATACCATTTAGCTAGTGATGTCCAAATAAAACAAATAATCATTCCAATAATTTCTGAAAATCATTTATACAAATCAACAGATGTTTGGAATGTTATTAGTGCTGATGAATGATTTGAAGTTAACTTAGAAAAAAGTATTTAGCTTACTTTTGAGTAACAACTCTAATTATAATCCTGACTTGGTCATAAATTAATGGTGTGATGGTGAGCAAGTTGTTACATGTCTCTTTGTACTTCCTTAATCTTTTCACCTGTAGTAAGCGGGATTAGATAATCTATGTGACCCTTTCTGCTACAAAATTGCTGTAATTTTATGGCATGAGAACTTTATAGCCCATATTGGAAGATCTGATGGGCTTTGAGCTTGGAAATATAGCCCCTGAACTTGCAAGGTTGTTTCTTTGCAACAAAGACGTCTTGTTTCCAACTCCCTACCATTTCCCAGGCTTGGGGATGTGAAATCTGAATTTCAAGAGACTCTTGCCGTTGGGGCTAAGCACATCAGAAACGGCTGATAAATACTTAAAAATTTAAACCTTAAAACTCTGCTTAGTGAGTGCAGAAACCCTGCCCCAGTGTAACCTTCAAGAGCGTCATAGTGCTACAAGCCAGGCTGCTCCAGAGCACCTTTTGCTCTAGAGGCAGGGTCAGGAAGTGGCGTTTCAGGCTTAAGAAATAGCATATGCAATGGCTGAGAGGAGGGAGAGGAACATGTGGGACTCCTGGTGGAGGGTAATGAGTGAGAGAACCAGCGGGGCTGTGTAGGAGACCCATTCCCCAGTGGGATCCTTGAGTCAAGTTTTCCCTTATTTCCAACTTGGACTGGGGCTGCCAAACTTGATAGGAGAACTAAGGGTATCTCCACGGGAAGGGGACCTCTTTAGACTCCACTGCCATGTACAGATATACTGGGCTGCAGTAGTTGTTTGAGTGAACATCAGTGTCAGGCTCCTCTAGGGCTTATAAAACCACTGTCTCAATGGTTGGTGGGAAACTAGCACCTTGTGTTTTTCCAGGTAGGAGGTTGAATGGAAATATCCTGATGATCCTGAAATTCTAGCCCAGTGGTCTGAAGCCCTGGGACCTATCCAGCCAACTAGAGGACTGCTGTGTATTAAAAGCACAGGGGTGCTTGTTCTCACTCTCCTGACTTGGCTTGTGACAGCTGTTTGTGCTTAGGAAAGGCAGAAACATCTCTTCTTCTCAACAGGCAAACCAGGCCTTTAGGATCTGTGGTATGGAGCTGGGGCAGGGCAGTGCTGGGGCTTCCCATTTTCATACCACACTTTCCCCTCATAGGGGGAAACTTACTACCAGTACAGAGTCCTGGGGTGGGAATCCCCCTTTGGTATCCAGAATGCTTCCACTTTGAAAAAGGGTGGCAAAGCCATTCAGGGTTTGGGATTAGGAGAGGAGGAGCTTTTCTCCTCCTGGCCCCAAATTTATTTTAGGTTCACCACTGTGGTTTTTGTTCTTTCCAGTGTCAATCCCACATATCAGTGAGTTCTTAGGGTCAGGCAACTAGAATTCTAGACTATTCATGTTGGAATAGACCTTACAGGTGTCTAAGTCTCCTCTTCATTTTACAGATGAGGAAACTGGGAGTCAAAGCAGGTGAGCGATTTGTCCCTGTTCCACATTTAGCTAACAGTAAACCTAGGACAGGGATCCAGGGCTACCTGTCTCCCACCCCAGATGACTTCCACCTGGCCCTTCAGGGAGCGATGTGCTGAAGTGACCTTTATCTAAAAATCATGTATGTCTGTGCAGCCTCATGGCTCCCTTTCTGCAACTAACTTCCAATAAACGTTTATGGGGGTGAGATGTAACTGAGGTTTGAGAGACAGCCTGAGGCCAAAGAATGGAGTAAGACCAATAAATTAGACAGTGCTCACACCTAGTCTCATTATGCTAAACAGGAAGGCTGGAGCTGGAAGCCCTGCAGGGCCAACTTACCCTGGCCTGGAAGCTGAAGCACCAGGCTGCTTTGGCTCCCTTCCATCACCACTCCCTTGTCTTCCAACAAAGCTGCTGTGTGTTAATTCACCTACATATATTTCCAGATTAGAAACTCAATTTTGTTTCCCTGGGTTCTCATCATTCGTGTTCCCAGAGATGTGTGTGCTGAGAAGGTTTATGTGGCCTCATTTGTGAAGGAAAAGGTGATGCTAGTTTCAGGTTTGTGAAACCAGGCCTGAGGTACTAGTGGTGTGATGTGTGTGTCGGTGGGTGGTGTTGGGGAGTGTGTGTTAGACGGCCTGAGCAGCGCCCTGGGAAAAAGATAAAAGGCTGCCAAAAGATCTCTCTGTTTGAATTTCTCTTACGTGAGCAGTGCTAGAAGCTGTCCAGTTGGCTCTTTCTTGCTGGTGTGTTTGTTTGTTAAGTGTAAGCTGATGCCTGAGAGTGACTTTGGCATCCTTCCTGCCAGTAAAAGAGTCTTTCTCTGAGTAAAACAG
This sequence comes from Cebus imitator, assembly GCF_001604975.1. Taxonomy (NCBI): domain Eukaryota; kingdom Metazoa; phylum Chordata; class Mammalia; order Primates; family Cebidae; genus Cebus; species Cebus imitator. Next base: position 1,765,282 of record NW_016107856.1, read on the forward strand.
AAACTCATCTGCCCCTTGAGCCCCCTTGGTTGTGCCAAAGAGGGAAAAAGAGAATGCAAAACTCGAATATTCAATGAACACTTAATATATTCTGGGTACCACTTTAAGTGGTATCAGAAAATTTAATCTTCACAATAATATTATTATTATATAATAACAGCATTATTCCAGTTTTACAGAGGAGAAATTGAGGCCAAGAAGCATTAGGCAACTTACTCCAGGTTACAGAGAAAGCTAAGTGGCAGAACTGGGATCCAACACAGCTCCAGCAGGCATGCTCTTTTCTTCTACTTCTTCTTTTCTCTTTATTCCGTTTTTCAAATTTCCAACAATGTATCAGTTAAGAGCTTTTTGTTTGTTTTTGGAGAGGGCATCTTGCTTTGTCACTCAGGCTGGAGGGCAGTGGTGTAAACATGACTCACTGCAGCCTCGACCTCCTGGGCTCAAGTGATCCTCCCGTCTCAGGCCCCCAAGGAGCTGGGATTATGCGCATGCACCACCACACCCGACTAGTTTTGGTATTTTTTGTAGAGAAGAGGTTTCGCCATGTTGACCAGGCTGGTCTTGAATTCCTGAGCTCAGCAACCCATCCACCTCCGACTCCCAAAGTGCTGGGATTACAGGCTTGAGCCACCACACCCAGCCACAAGCATGCTGTTGACCTCTGTGCTCTACTGCCTGTGGATGTGAGACTCAAGGAACGTCAGGGCAGAGGAACCCCGGATTCATGGACCAGCTATGCATGGGCTACAGGGACCCATGAATACCCTGAAATTGCATCTCAAACTTAATGTGTGAAGACAAAGTCCATTTGCAGAAGGAAAAAAGTTTTCTGTTATCAGATGTTCAAAAGACGCTGTGACCATTTCCAGAAAAGGCTAAGAATGACTGATTTAATCCAATCTTGTACAAATGAAGAAACTGAGCTTCAGTGAGATAAAGTGATGGGGGAAAACGTGTTTGAAAAGACTATTACCAGATCTAACCAGCCTGTGCCTACTCACGGGGCGAGCATGGTCAGATTTTTGGCTTCTCTGAACCGCAGTCTTCTCATCTATCATTGATTGCTACCTAGGAAGAGAATATATGTAAAGTACCTAGCATAGCATCAAACACACAGAATGTGATTAATAAATGCTAGATCTTCTGTCCTCTTCCTTAATTTTGTATATTGTACTGTGATGATGACAGGCTTCATTAGTCTTACCATTATTCTATACTGTCCTGTATATTTTAACTTAATTATTTAGGCCATACTGTAAAAATATTCCATTTTTCTTTGAGGGCAGACTTCTCTTACTTCCTGGGCTTTGTATCTTGGGATAAAAGGGTTCCAAATGCATCTACTGCATCATCAGCTTTACATCCAAAGTAGCCAGGTGAATTCCTGGTTCATACCCGAAAAGTTTGCCTTCACCCTATTTTGCATTCTGAGGCCTAGATTCCTAGCTTGTAAAAGGCAGCCAGAGAGCTAAAAGTGATGCAAGAAAAAACAGAGCTTTACTTTTTTTCTGTGGTCAGTAGGGACAGAGGCCCACGGAGACCTAATCTCCTTGAGTCTAAACTTTGGGGCCAGGAGCATGATCATGGGACTGCAGGAAGAGCTTCACACAAAGTCCGTTTTCTGCACCTCTCAGTTTTCACAACCACCTGCAGAGCTCAGGTTTGCTCGGGGCTCTCATGTGGAAAGACCAAGAGTCTACAGAAGAACGACAGTGTTGGCAGGAGCAGATGAGGAGACAGGGACCCTGCTTACCGTGGAAACTTGGCACTGGGGCTGCTAGGGCTGTGCACCGCTGCTGCTTCACATAATTGCTTATTACTGTTTTGTTCTGAAAGCTGACAAGAACTCTAGGGACTTCAATTCCATAGATCAAGACATGCAATATAGAGATATGAGTATGTAAGAAACATAGATTGATACAGATACAAACTAGGAAAAATACACACACATATTTTTATATTTATATATGTGTCTGTGTATATTTATGTATATATATCTATATGTTTACATGTTACATGTTGCATGTGAACATATATATCTACATGTAAATATACCTGCATATAAATATATATAATTTTATTTTATTTTATTATTATTTTTTTTTTGAGATGGAGTTTCGCTCTTGTTACCCAGGCTGGAGTGCAATGGCGCGATCTCGGCTCACCGCAACCTCCGCCTCCTGGGTTCAGGCAATTCTCCTGCCTCAGCTTCACGAGTAGCTGGGATTACAGGCACGCGCCACCATGCCCAGCTAATTTTTTGTATTTTTAGTAGAGACGGGGTTTCACCATGTTGACCAGGATGGTCTCGATCTCTTGACCTTGTGATCCACCCGCCTCAGCCTCCCAAAGTGCTGGGATTACAGGCTTGAGCCACTGCGCCCGGCCCAAATATATTTTTATATACACAAAAATATTCCATAAATATATACATAAGGCCAGATGTGGTGGCTCATGCCTGTAATCCCAGCACTTTGGGAGGCTGAGGTGGGCAGATCACCTGAGGTTGGGAGTTCAAGACCGGCCTGACTAACATGGAGAAACCCCATCTCTACTGAAAAAAAAATTACAAAATTAGCCAGGTGTGGTAGCATGTGTTTATAATCCCAGCTCCTCAGGAGGCTGAGGCAGGAGAATTGCTTGAACCTGGGAGGCAGAGGTTGCAGTGAGCCGAGATCGCACCATTGCACTCTAGCCTGAGCAACAAGAGCAAAACTCCAATTCAAATATATATACATAAATATGTTCACATATTACCCAATTAGATCAAATCTCCAGCGCCATGCCGATTGAGATACTGAAGGTGTGAGAGTGAGCTGGAGCTGAAAGAATTTGCCAGCCCAGGTGAAAAGAAAGGGAAAGCTTTTGAGCTTAAGAAAAGGCACAGAGACACAAATAGAAAAACAAACAGGCAAGGATAATTATTATTGAGGGGTCATGAGGGCAAAGGTGGGGTTAGGATGGCACCAAAAGTAGAAAGCACATAATCTTGGGATCCTTAGTATATGACAAATGCTTTATGATCAAAGGACTTGTCTTCAGCGGGTGTTAACATAATGCTATGCCATGCTGCCTTTCCCAGGGTGCAGGTTCCTTTTGCTGTGACAGTTCAACACATTCTGGGAGTGGTACGTTCTAAAAATTAGACAAGCAATAATCCTCCCTGGGCTCTCTGTCCAGATTCTTCCCCAACTTGGTGGTTCTTGACCCTAGGGATCACGCTATAAACAGGGTGTGTATGCTGGTAGCAGGGTGTGATGACCACGCGATATGGTTACCAGACGGACTGTGACAATGGGAATCAAGAGATCTAGATTCTAGCTCCAGCTCTATCTCTATCTACTTTGTGACTTGAGGTAAATCTCTGCACCTCACTTTATAACATGGGGTCCATAAACTTTGCTGTCTGAACTGCATGGGGTTATTGTTGGGGATCAGATGAGATAATGGAAGTGAATGAGCTTTGGAAAGTTACATGCAAATATCAAAGACTGTGATTTGTTACTTTTGGAAGAGAAGAAAGTGAAAATAAACACTATGAAACAATAGTTTCTGTCAAGCAGATGATACAGGAGGAAGAAAGAGAAAAAAAGTCCATTAGTGACCATTAAGGTCCCTTGTGGTACTCAAGAGAGACTCAAGTTGCTTTTGGGGAACGGGGCTTCTAAAGGCCCTGAACTCTGGCCATCCTAACTCTAAGGGGATGCAGGGTCCTGTGCTCAGGCCAAGCATATTCATTATTATATATATACCTGCATCTACTGAAGTACAGCACCAGGGGTCCAGCCTTCTGGTGTTGGAGGGCTGGGAGAACCCATCTCCTTGTAGAGGTAGAGCAGCCCAGGGCCGCAGGAGAGGGTGAGGCCTTCATGCATGTTCCTATTACATGCACCTATTACACCTATATAGTATATATATAGCAATGAATATCTATATAGAGAGTAATATATAGTGTATATATAGTAATGAATATATAGAGAGTAATGAATATATATATATAGTAATGATTATACACACACACACACACACACACACACACACACACACACATATATATATATACATATTTTTTTTTTCCTGGGGAAAACAGTGTGATTGTTGACTTAGCTATGTACAGGCATTGCTAACTTGAGAAATGACTCGTACTGGCATGGGAGGAGCCTTCAGCATGGGCATAGGGCAAATCTACCTTGAAAGCAGGGCAGAGTGTCTTCATTCTGCGTAGCTGGTAGGATTGTCTGAATTGTTGGTCTTCCAGTGCTTCTTAAAAACTCCCATGTGTTCTCTCTTCTCAACAGGTCCTGAACTCTACTCTGTGTCTTGTCAGACTCAAAACCTCAGCTCAGCTCTTCAGAGGGCTTCTCCTTACATTCCCCCTCCACACAGCCCCAGCATTTGGCATGTGCTGAGTGAGATATACTGCATGCTCAGGGGATACCAGGTCTCCCTCAAAAGCTCTGCTGATTTTTGTCCCGTAATGACCCTCTGCTAGTGCCAAACCCAGAGTCAGCCTCCTGCCCCTGCTCCAAATGGGCAAATGGCTGAAAGTGGCTGTGGACGTTCCCTTACCTCTCCGAGATTCTCTCTTTTCTGAAGTCTTGGTCTCTGTATTCTCATTGCCTCAGAAACAGTCAGATTCCTTCAAGTAGATGATTTATGAATTTTATTTAGCTCTTCCAGTTACTCTTAGAGGGAGCACAGATTACTGCAAGCTACTCCATCCCACCTAGAAACAGAGATATTAATAAAAAGTGAATTTATACTTTCTTGACACTGTGATGCATGTTAACTACTTATGTTTTACTTTTTGACTTGACTGCTAGGAAGCTCAGAGACAAAGTTGAAATCCATCATCAGCCAGTGCTATAGAACCAAATGTAATACACTTTGTATATAATCTTCTCTCTAGCTCATCTTATTGTTCCTATTTTCTTTTTTTCGGTATCCAAATTTCTTCACTTATTTATTTATTTTTATCTCACACAACTTTGGAAGTCGATGCCAAACTTTACTGAATGAGTCAAAGTAAAAATAATGAAAAAATAAATAATACCTAACTTTACTGAACATTAGTGCTCTAAGCGCTTGACATATATTAACTCATGCATTCCTTATGGCATTCCTATAAACAAGCGCCATCATTACAGTGAAAGTGAGAGGCCGAAAGCTTAGGTAACCTTTCTAAGGTCGTAAAACCTTTGAATTGCTTAAGGAAGAATAAATGTAATATTTAAAACAAACAATTCTCTCTTCTCCTCCTAGATATCATTTATTGAGCCCCATGACATCCTATAACGTATGCTAACTTCTTTGCATACATTATGTTAAATCTCTACAACAACCTTGGCTTGGCAGGATTATTAAAGATGAAGAAACCAAAGTTCATAGAGGTTTGGTAACTGGTCGTGGGGACCCATAATTCAGAAGTGGCAGAGCTGAGTCTTAAGTATAAACTTTCCATGATTCCAAACCATGGCCTCAGTTTTGTTCTCCACTCCTGACCTTTATAGCTATCCAGTTTCCTCAGCTTACCTTCTTGCTGGGCAAAGGACCTATTATTTACTATGGAAGCTTCACTGACTTTGTTAACCAGGAAGAAGAATGCATTATCTGATCCCTATCTTAGTACCCTGAAACCCACTACAGCTTGAGGACTGCTCTCCTGGAGCTCTGCAAGAATTCTTTCTGGAAATTAGTTTGGGCTTCCAGGAAAACTGCAATCCTAAAAGTCTATTCCTAAGGGAAATTTCAATTTTTCGCAAGAGGTCTGGGTGAAATAGCCTCCACTTTACCCAGAGAATAACCATGTGGGCTGAAGAAGGAAACCCAAATAACCTTTCTTGGACCCCCTGTGGATTCCCATTGTGTCAATATTTATCTGCACAAAGGACCAGTCTGAAATAGCCTGCTCTGTGAAGCTTGTGGGAAGCAGGGCCCCAGTGATGGCTTCTTTAATTGAACTACCTTGTCCCTTCAGAAATCGGAGGAACTAGACCATGCTAGCCTGGGGTTGAAAGCAGAAAGAACCAGGGATCAGGGGACTTGAATTTCAGTCCTGGTTACCCTAGCCCTCTGTGTGAACTTGAGTAAGTCAGTTCACTTTCTGGGCCGCGGAGGTTCTGATACTTAACATGGAAACATTAGAGGGATTGGCTTCTTACATTGGCTTCTGGGCTCCAAAGTTTTATGATTACAGATGTCCCTTTAGACTATAGGCTGGCTTGGGACCCCATACCCCAATAATGCTCCCCAGTCAGTCTTGTCTGGGCCCAGAGAGGCCCAGGTGTCAGATCTCTGCACTTCAGGCCTCATGTGGGCCATGTGTGTGTTTTCCTGGAAGCTGCATATAGGACACTCATTGACGGGGAGCCCGTGGTCTGGAGCTAGTAGTGAGATGGTAAATATCATGGAACAAGCAGCCCTTTCAGGCTCTCAGCTTTGGCAGGATAGTATGAAAAATAATTCTTGGGAAGCTGGGGACTGGTGGCAGCTGCTTCTCCTCAGCCTGCCTGCCAGGCCCTACCAGAGCTTGGAGGGCTGGAGCTCCCTGCTGGGACGCAGCCTTTGCTGGTAGTTTTCCACTCTGGGAAACTGGAAAAGTGAATTGGCTTCTCTGTCTGGGAGACTGGTGGGTAGCGGAAGCATCGGAAAACCACTAAGACAACTCAGCAGGAAAAACCAGGAGACACTTATTTGCTGCAGGGTCTCTTGCTTCCCTTGCTATTCCCTGCTTTTACTTGCTTCTTTACAGTTCATAATGGAACAAAAACAGACTGGTGGGATTGGATGAACGAGGAAGTGGACTTGGGGGGAAAGCAAAGAGACCTGACATTTAGGGCTTGGGCCAACTTGGCAGTTCTGAGTCTTCACTATTGGCTGAGATCCCTTCCACAGAAGGAGTTTACCCAAAATAGGCACATTCAATGGGAAAACCACACTGGTACGGCTGAGAAGTGCCACGTTGGTTGCCCTGGGCTTCTTCTGGTTCCAGATACTCAGTAGGATGAGAAAGGTCATCCAAGATCATCTTGTCCATTTTCCGGTGCCCTTTCTCTGAGGCCCTTGGGAATACTGAATCACCCAGAAACTTTGCCTATTTTCTTAATGCAACGATTACTGATTTACTAAGGTCTTATCTCTGAATTTTCTATCCTCATTCTCATATTCCTTTGTCCCAGTTTCTAGACCTCCATCCTAACCTTCATCGTCTGAAGATGGTGTGCAATACTTGTAGACCTCTCTGCCTTTTCATCTACGTATTTACCAGATGTGTGTTGAGCATCTCATAGGTGCTGTGTGTTGGCAGATACTGACAGGGAAGAGGAAGAATCTGGCATGATGACTGTTCTCAAAATTCCTCACAATTTCAACAAGGAGGTAAACAAGCACAAGAGAAACAAAATCTTCATTGAAGGGTGTTACTTAAAAGAGCCCCCCTACACACCGTCATCATTTTTATCCCCATACCATGTTTTAGTATTTTCCATAGCTTCATCACACTATCTGTGTTTTTTTTTTCCTTGAGACTGTCATCTTGAAGCTTCGTTGCAGTATCTGAATAGAAAGAGCCGGTAATAGCTATTGTCAAATACATAATCGGTTTGTGTCTGTTTGATTATGAAAAATCAATTGTCTTTTGTCTGTCTCCCTTACCAGAATGTAAGAGCCATGAGATAAATTATTTTGTCTGTCTTTCTTACTCCTGTATCTTCAGAAGAATACCTGACACGCAGCAAAAACTTTGGTTTTTGGTTAGGGAAAGACAGATCGCAATAATATATGTCATGACTCAGACTTACAAGGAATTTTTCCTGTATCTGCTGTCTGCTAAAACACCATTAGTCAAGGCTACCCTTGACCACATTCCCAGGACTTTGTTTTTAAGCCTTGTAATGATGAACAACAGAAAACTATTTATCACTTTTCAACAGACATTTATTTAGCACATGGTTAATGCTAGACACCCTACTAGAAATCAGAAATACAACAGAGGAAGATAAACATGACCCTTGCCCTCATAACACATACTGTTTAGTGGGCAGACCAAAATTAAACAGTTATTTACATTACCAGTGTAAAAAGTGCTATGAACGAAAACCAGTGTGTTATAAGAGCATATAAGAGATTCCTAACTTGGCTGGGGTACTGGGGGAATTCCTTGGGGGAGTGACTGGCTGACAGCTGGAGGATGAGCAGGAGCTAGTGGGTGAAGGAGAGAAGAGGCACCTCCCAGGTAAAGGAAGCATCATGCACAGAGACCTTGAGGCTGGAAGATACTTTGTGCATTCAGGAACTGAAATAAGGTCAGCGTGCTTGGTAGAAAGCAAAAATCAGGGAGTAGCCAGAGGTGAGGCCAGAGAGTACACTGAGATCCGATCATGCGGACCTCAGGGGTCATGTTTTTTTAAGAGGAATGGAAACCTGTTAGAAGGTTCATGACAGAATAAAGTTTTAGGAAGTGGATTTGGGCTGTTTTGTGGAGAGGGGATGATACAGGAATGACAAGAGCTAGAAGGCATTACAGTGGCTCAGATGGGAGGTTGTGGGAGTGGCGCACTGCTTGGGAAGAAGAGAGAAGGAGAGAAACAGTTGGACTCAACTGCAGGAGGTAGGACTTGTAGAGCTGACTGATGGACCGCATGATTCTCAAGGCTGAGTTTACTTCTCATCCCTTGACTGCCTCCTGTCGAGAGTAACACTTACCATTCCTGAACTCTTCCTCTCCAAGAATTCGATGTTGGTCTCCAGGTAGAGGTTGACTCAGGGAGAGCCTTTCCAATTCTCATTAATGTCATTGCCACTCTGCTGTCCACCACACAGTTGACTTAAACCTTCTGTATGCTGGAAAAGCTGGAGGAAATGAGGAGGAGGTCGGCGCTGACAGGTGTAACAAGTTACTTACATGAAATGAAGCCTCATGGCATCCCCTACTTCCTCTAGTTCTCAAGCTTGAGTGTGCATCAGCGTCACCTGCAGGAGTGGTTACAACACGACTTGCTGCCCTCTCCCAGCAACCCCATCAGAGTTTCTGATTCAATAGATCAAATGGGGACTGAGAATTAGCATTGCTGATGAGTTCCCAGGTGGTGCTGATGCTGCTGGTCTGGGAAGCACACTTTGAGGATCACAGCTCTAGACGGTAACTGAAATGCAATCACAGTAGTAGATCAAAGAGCCTTCAGGAAGGAAACTGGCACACCTTTAACACCACATAGCAGAGTATCCTATGTGAATCCACCCCCACCCTCCCGTCCCACACACTTCACATCTCTTTTGCTTCATTTTTCTCATCTGTTAAATAGGGAAATTCCTGAATGGGTTCAGTTAGGACACAAAATATGAAGGGTTTCTGTGCCTAGGAAATATAATTCAACTGAAATGTGTCATAAAGGCAGCTGTAGCAGCAGCAGCTCTGATAAAACTTCTTAGTTGCCATTCTCAGAATGAGCAGTACCTCGGAAGGGACGTTATTTGCGACAGTATCATGATTCACCCCATGCAACCCTCATTCCCCATTTCTGGTTTACTTTAGATGTTCCAAGAAGCAGAGGCTCTCGTTGTATTCATGGCCTAGTGTCTAGAGGTGCATGCTAGCAAGGGATGAAGGCCAAGTAGGACTGTTAATGTGGCTTTCTCTGGTGCCCAACATGGCCCCAGGCTGAAGGGACCTGGGAGCAGTGGCTCCAGAGCCTGGCTACGCAGCACAGTCACCTGTGGACTATGAAGAAATGCAGGCTCCTGGGCTCAGCTTCAGATATACCAAAGCTAAATCTCTAAGAGGAGGGTCACAAATGTATTCTAAAACCTCTCCAGGCTTTTCTAAAGCTATTGGTTCATGGACTGGCTTTTGGGAACCACTGCCTTACAGAAAGCCTAATAGAACCCCCTTGCTTTCCACATGAAGAAATAGACCCAAAGAGAGCCAGAAGCTTGCTCAGATCCCATATGGTGTAAGTGGTAGAACTGGGAGTGGATGTGAAGTCTTGATTTTCAGGGGTTGTGTGCTCAGTGGGATTACAGGCTTTAGAGCCAGGTTCTAAGGTGAGTTAGTATTTATTCCATGAATGGCCTTTTGTAGTTAAAACTTACCTTAGAATGTGTGATTAGTGGGAAACATGAAATATTGGGTGGAAAATACTTATATTGTCTGACACTTGATAAATGCTTTTAAATAGATGTTATTATTACTGCGTTTCGCTGAAGTTAAGAAACTCATGACTCTAAGACGCGCCATTACTTTATGTGCCTCTAAGAAAGAAAAAAAAACTACTGCCAGTTCAACTGTGACACTATATGCTTGTGAATTGCATCTAGATTTCAGAGATAGTAATACGTGAAAAAATGGGCAGTGTGGTATTTCACTTCTCTTTTCTCAACTTTATGAAGATTCTTGCTTTACTGAATTAGACAGTTACCAGTACATGAAAATTCCTGAAGGAGAAGCACACTTAGTGTGTTTGGGGAACAACAAGGAGGCCATTATGACTGATGGGGAAAGTGGGGTAGGGACAAGGTCCAAGACAGCCAGGGGGCATCTGATTCCATGTCTTCACTATTGTGAATAGCGTGAACAAAAGAGTTTCATGATCTGATTTACATTTTTTATGGCTACATAGTATTCCATGCTGTATATGTACCATATTTTCTTTTCTTTCTTTCTTTCTTTTTTTTTTTTTTNTTTTTTGACATGGAGTCTCACTCTGTCACCCAGGCAGAAGTGCAGTGGCATGATCTTGGCTCGCTGCAACCTCTGCCTCCCAGGTTCAAGAAATTTTCCTTCTTCAGCCTCCTGAGCAGCTGGGATTACAGGGGCTCACCGCCATTCCTGGCTAATTTTTGTATTTTTAATGGAGACAGGTTGGCCAGGCTGATCTCAAACTCCTGATCTCAAGTGATCTGCCCACCTCAGCCTCCCAACATGCTGAGATTATAGGCGTGAGCCACCATGCCTGTCCCACATTTTCTTGATCCAATCCACTGTTGATGGGCACCTAGACTGATTTAATGTCTTTGCTATTCTGAATAATGTGAGCAGAAGAGTTTCATGATCTGACTTACATTTTAAAAGATACATAGGAAAAAGTGGACAAAGGGAGCCCAGTTAGGAAATTATTGTACTATTCCGGTCAGTGGAAGATAGTGAATGAGCTTATAATGGTAGTAAAATATGTGGGAAGATTTTACTACCTACCCTAAAAATATTCCCATATCCTAGGGAATATTTTTAGGGTAGCCAGTAGAATCTTCTATCAGCTGATGGACTGGATACAGGGTATTGAAAGAATCAAGGATGGCCTCACGACTTTTGGCTTGAGTCATTGAAAGAATGGAGCCTGGTTAAAAAAAAAAAAAAAGACTGGAAGATGAGCTTTGGAGGGAGTTTGCATTTTACTCAATGTTAACTTGACTCCTTATTTACATGTATCTCTAAAGTTTACTTCATTTTTTCAATAAATATTTTTGAACACTTGTTTTGTCCCCAGCGTTCACTGAGAAATAAAAATGAAAAGGATACAGTGCTTTTCCTCCTCAAAATTTTGCCACCTGCAGGGGAGATAGGACTCTCATACAGGGTACATTTTATATGTATATATTGCTGGCTATATACATACACATTATATATATAAGGTATATACACACACACACACTCTTACCCAGGTGAGCATCCCAAATCCACAAATCCAAAATCCAAAATGATCCAATGAGCATTTCCTTCGAGTGTCATACTGGTGTTAAAAAAGTATCAGATTTTGGAGCTTTTTGGATTTGAGATGCTCAGCCTGTACATATTTTGAGAGTAATGGTGGGTATCCTGCCTACCACATAGGGTTATTTTAAGGGTAAACAGAGGTAAGCCATGGGACGCCACATTGCAAATTGTTAAGAATTCTATTATCAGTGTCAAGATGGCAATCAGGGACACTATGATATGGACTAAAGCCAAAAGATCCAGGATTGCCTGCCTTGGACAGCTAGATCTTCTCCCCAGGAAGTACCTGAGGGAGATGTATACACAGGTGACAGTGACAAAGGGTAAGTAAAGCTCTACATTATTAGTAGCTGGGCTTGGGTCCTAAATGCCAGTGTGAGTGTTCTGATGAACTGACCTGGGCATGTAGCCCAGGCTAAAGGCCTCCAGAAGCCTCTCTTTGTTCATTAAGTCACTGGTGCCAAGGACTAAAACACTTAGCACACTCAACAACATGTAAGATCAGTGTTGAGGAGGGGTCAGAGCAGACTCCTGAGAGGGCCATTTTCTGTGTGTGATTTTCAAAAAGTACATTGATCTCATCCATTGGAAATTTTGGCCCCATTAGCATCCTGTGTTAGTATTTCCTCACCCTTACTCTTCTCTTCAATTTCACTTCTCAGAAGGTGGAATCTGAGAATTTGTTGCTTCATCCCCAAACAATTCAGATTTGCCCTTAAGAGTCAAGCACCATGATTATCTGTGGCACATATTACTAAAGAGAAATTATACTTTTGATAAGAATAGGAAAAATAATATTATATTCCTATATTCATCTCGTGATTCAAAACTGACTTGGAAATCATAGTGGATGGTGTATTAGGCTGTTCTTGCATTGCTATAAATGCATACCCAAGACTGGTCAATTTCTAAGAAAAGAGGCTTAATTGGCTCATAGTTCTGGAGGCTGCACAAGCAATGGCATTGGCATCTGCTGGCTTCTGAGGAGGCCTCAGGGGGCTTATAATCATGGCAGAAGGTGAAGTGAAAGTAGGAGCAAGAGAGAGTGGGGTGGCGGGGAAGGGATCACACTCTTAAATGACCAGATGCCCTGTGAACTTAGAGCAAGAGTTCACTTATCAGCAAGGGAATGGACCAAGCCATTCATGAAAGATCCTCCCCCATGATCCAAACACCCCCCACCAGGCACCACCTACAGCACTGAGTTTACTTTTCAGTATGAAATTTGGGTGGGGACAAATATCCAAACTGTATCAGATGGTGTATTAAAACATTTTCACACTGATGAGAAAGACATACCCAAAACTGGAAAGAAAAAGAGGTTTAATTGGACTTACAGTTCCCCCTGGCTGGGGAGGCCTCAGAATCTGGTGGAGGCGAAAGGCACTTCTTACATGGCATCAGCAAGAGAAAATGAGGGAGAAGCAAAAGCGGAAACTCTTGATAAACCCAACAGATCTCATGAGGCTTATTCACTATCATGAGAATTGCATGGGAAAGATGGGCCCCCGTGATTCAATTACCTCCCCCTAGGTCCCTCCCACAACATGTGGGAATTCTGGGAGATAAATTCAAGTTGAGACTTGGTGGGGACACAGCCAAACCATATCAGATGGTGAACAGGGAAGTGTTCCAGTGGTTATATGGCCATGTTTCTTGCCAAAACTTCTTGCGTATGATTTTGGTTAATTGCAGTTTCTGGAAGCATCAGCTAATTCTTGGTCTAGAGCCATCTTTCCCTTTCTTAGGGTGAGATAAGAATCCAGGAGCTTTCCTTGGTATGATACAGGCAGAGGGCACTCTTGTCTTCAGTTCATCATGGTTGCAGCTGTTATCCTTGTTCTCCAAGCCGTCATGTTCCTTAGGGACAGCAGTTGTGCTGTTTCTGTGTCAAGACTGGGCACTACGCTCATGTGAAACTTTTTTCCCTTGATTTTTGCTACTTCTCCAGGGCACTTCTAGGAAATGGGGCTTGGTATCTGTTAGTGCTATAATTTGCCTATCTCTGACCCCTCTAAGCTGAGGGAAGCCTCGCCTTTCTCCCTGCTACCTCTACTCCACCGTCTGGTCCCTTACTGAGGGCAGGCCTTCTAGGAAGTTCTTTGACTTTATGCAGTTTTTTATTTCTGCCCTGTAAATATAAATATGCCCTGGGATGAATGAACATAAAGCCCTGGCTATGGGTTTTGAAAATGAAAGTGAAAATACACAAATCAAAATCTTAAAAATTACCTTGCTCCAGAGATTATTTCAAAAATAGTTTTATTGAAGTACAATTGACATACAACAGACTGCACGCATTAAAAATGGACGAGTTGACCAGTTTTGACTTACATATAAACCCGTGAAATCATCACCATAATCAAGATAATGACCACATCCATCACTGCCAGAAGTTGCTTGTGTCTCTTTATCATTCCTCTGGCCACTCCTTCTTCCCCCAGGAAACCACTGATCTTTTTCTGTCACTATAGATTAACTTGTTTTTGTTTTCTAAAGTTACATGTAAATGGAAGCATACCATATGTACTTTTTTGGTTTGACTTTTTTTACTAAGCATAATTGTTTTGAAATTTATCCTTGCTGTTGTAGCATGCTTCAATAGTTCATTTTAACACTGAATAGCAAGGCATCGTCTAGGGTGGCACAAGTGAAGTGCCTGGGGTTCAAATGCACTCAGTTCTTTATGATGGTAATCATAATGATGATGACGATGATGATGATGGTGATTATAGAAACATTTAATAAGACCTGCTCTCTTAACAAGTTTTTAAGTGTAACATACAGTATCATTAAGTATAGGCACAATGTTGTACAGTGGATCTCTAGAATGTATTAATCTCGTATAACTGAAATTTATATCCCTTGAATAGGAACTCCCCATTTCCTTTTCCTCCCAACTCCTGGCAACCACCATTCTACTTTCTGTTTCTATGAGTTAGGCTATTTTTGATACCTTACGTATGTGGAATCATGCAGTATTTGTCCTTCTATGGCTGGTTTATTTCACTTAAAATTATGTCTACCAGGTTCAACCATGTGGTCACAAATGTTAGGATTTCTTTCCTTTTTAAAGTTGAATAATATTCCATTGCATGTGTAACCCACATTTTCTGTATCCACTTATCTGTTGATGGTCATTTGCGTTTTTTCCATGCCTCGGCTTTTGTGAATAGTGCTCCAATGAACATGGAAGGGCAGATATCTCTTCAAGATGCTGATTTAGATAATCTTGGGTGTATACCAGAAGTGGGACTGCTGGAGCATATGGTATTTCTATTTTTAATTTTTTGAGGAGGCTCCATTCTGTTTTCTATAGTGACTGCATCATTTTACATTCCCGCTAACAGTTTATAAGGCTTCCAATTGCTCTACATCCTTGCCAGTATTTGTTATCTTTCATTTTTGTTGATGATCGTCATGCTGACATGTATAAGGGGATATCTCATTATGGTTTTAAAATGCATTTCCCTAATGATTAGTGAGGTTGGACACCTTTTCATATAACGTGGCCATTTGTATGTCTTCTTCAAAGAAGACTGTTTCCTTTGCTGTACAGAAGTTTTTGTTGCTGTTATTCAATTGTAGTTCTACCTGTTTTTGCTTTTTTTGCTTATGTGTTTGGTGTCACTTCCAGGAAGTCACTGCCTACCCCAATGTCATTAAGCTTTTACCCTGTATCTTCTTCCAGGGGTTTTATGGTTTTAGATATCATGTTTAAATCTCTAATCCATTTTGAGTTGATTTTTGGGTACAATGTATAAGAGTTTAATTTTCTTATCTTCCATATGGATATCCAGTTTTCCCAACACCATTTATTGATAACTTTTTTGCCCATTGTATATTTTTGACACTCTTGTTGACCTGTGTGGGTGACTTCCAGGCTCTCTATTCTGTTCTATTGATCTATATGTCTGTTTTTTCAGGTACCATACTGTTTTAAGTAACTTTCTAAAATATTTTGAAATTAGAATGTGTGATACTTCTGATTGTGTTCTTCTTTTTCAAGATTACTTAGACTATTTTGAAACTTTTTATGGCACTATATAAATTTTAGGATTTAAAATAATTTCTGTAACAAATGCCATTTGGGATTTTGAAACACAGTCAGCTCTCAATCTGTTTCAATTATTCTTTTTTTTTTTCTTTCTCACAGTGGGTTTTATTTTTCTGCTTTTTCACATGCCTGATAATTTTTTATAGCATGGGACATACTTACACTTCAAAACTTTTTGTTGCTTATCTGAAATTCAAATTTAACCAAGTATACCATATTTTATCTGGCAGCCCAATGTCCGAAGAACTCTAGCTTCCTTTACTTCCGTGGACTCTCATTTTTGTCTCCTCAACTTTGCAAATTCTCCAGACTCTGCCTGAGCTCTCATTCATTATATTGTATCCTGAACACACTCTCATGCCAGTAAGCTGAGGCCACCATAGGGCTCGACGTTCTTGTTTCCTGACTCTCAGATTGTTGTTCTTTGTTTTTAGATGCTCATTATCTTAAAACATAATTTTTCGTATACTTTGTCCTTTTTGGTTGTTTCACGCTGGAGAGTAAACCTGGTCTCTGTTACTCTGTCTTTGGTTGAAAGTAGAAGTCTGTATCCAGAAGTCGCTGTTTTTAGCCAGGAGCCAGAACATGGCTCTAAATGGGGCAAAAAATGTATGTTTGATCCCTTCATTTGCTTTATAGTTTTCACGCAATTAAATACTTAAAAACTAATTCTTTGGATCATAAGGGTGCCTGGTGATTATGAGGGTTCCTCACTACTGCTGGGAAATTGATTAGAAGTGCACATCTGCTAATAAGGGAATGGGATGGGCCACTGGGGTTATTAACAAGTACAATGCATAAATTGGCACACTATATTATATTACACTAATTGTCAGAGTTTGAACCAAAACATAGATTTGGCTAGGGGTCAAATCTTGGAGGCCCAAATTGTATTTGGAGTCAAGGCCAGGAAGACAAGTCTGATAGTCAGGGTGGTCAAACTGGGGCCATAGGGGGATTTAGGAAGATGTAAATTCTCTTATTCCTTGTTCAATATTCAGTGACATTCTTCCTAGGGGACTCTGGAAATAAAAATAAAAGCATGTCCTCTCTCTTCTCTTTGGTTTTTCTTGGTCTAGCTGTATGCCGCTATCCTCTGGGCATGTCAGGAGGCCAGATTCCAGATGAGGACATCACAGCTTCCAGTCAGTGGTCAGAGTCCACAGCTGCCAAATATGGAAGGTGAGGATGGCTACTTCAAGACAGCTCATGTTCTGGGGTTGGACAGATTTCCTGGGCACAGATTCCTGACCCAAGGGGCTGGGGAAGGGAAGGTGGTGTCATTGGCAGGAGCTGTTGAGAATGAAGGATGGACAGCAAGTGGGCCTGTCCTGCTCTCTGTGTTTTCAGGGAGAGAGTTCAGGGCTTAGCCACATGTACTGTCTGGCAGCCCCATCTCAACCACAGAAGCCCCAGGGCCATATCAGCCACAATGAATGGGTTCATTGATAGGAAGTGGATTTACTTTACCTGACTTTCTCACTATGAGCTGCTGCAGGATGCGGGCAACAGTGGCAGCTATGGGAGGGTGCAGATTATGTAGGACACTGGGAGTTAGCGTCCACTCCTCTTCTCAGGGGGTCTATGAAACATCACTCACTGCAAAGCATCAAGGGCTTAACTAGGCATTGAGGCCTCCAACAAGGAGGCCTCCCTCTCTCAAGGATCTCTCACATGGAAGGGCCATCCTTACCCATAGACAGAGTGTGGCAGTTTCCTGGGGTGATTGATTCAGGGGTCTTCTACATCAATAAACTCCCTACTGCTCTACTGGTTGGACCCAACACTCTTTCTCGAATCTAATTATTTTGGTATGAAGTATCGGTTTTATTGAAATGGAAGTACCCATAAGAAAAGCAATCCTGACGAACCTTCCCCATAATTTCTTAGTATATGAAAGACTTGAGTGATGGTTGGTGGAATTGAAAGGGAGTGACAAATGAATGGGTGATATCTGTGGGAAAAAGAACATTCTAGGGGAGAGAAAGTGGTAGGAGGTTCTCAGAATAAACTTTATAATAATTTCACAATTTTGCTCAGGCTGGAGGTAATAAAATGAAACCAGATTATTTACTACATCCTTGACATGCTCTTCACCCTCATCCCCCCCATGTGTTTTTATGGCTCCTGGCTGGTCTGCGATGCCCATCCTGCTGCATTGCATAACCCACACTGGAGACCCTACTATCCCTCCTCCCTACTGCCATAACTTGATGTCCAAGCAAAGGGTGGCTAGCTTTGTTAGACTGAGTTTGAATGTGGGAAGGGAGATATGAAATAACTTATGGGGGAACAGAGGGTAGGAAGAGTTTTATTTCTCTTTGGACCTCTAAATCAGGATGGAGAATGAAGGCTACACATGATCTGAAGGCCTCTAGCTCACTGGTGGGGACTGTCTCTCAGGGTTTCTTGGTACTCCAGGGAAAGGGATCTGACCACAAATGGGCACTGCGGTGGCAGTGAAAACTGTGGCGATAACCTGAAAAGTTTATAAGAACTGGGCAGTCTGCTCTCTCCCCTCAGTGCAGGGCAGCTGCTTGCCTATGAACCAGTAAACAGCTCTGTGGTTTCATGGTTGCTCCCTCTCTCCCCAACCCTCACCTTTCAAGGCTGGACTCAGAAGAAGGGGATGGAGCCTGGTGCCCTGAGATTCCAGTGGAACCTGATGACCTGAAGGAGTTTCTACAGATTGACTTACATACCCTCCATTTTATCACTCTGGTGGGGACCCAGGGGCGCCATGCAGGGGGTCACGGCATTGAGTTTGCCCCCATGTACAAGATCAACTACAGTCGGGATGGCACTCGCTGGATCTCTTGGCGGAACCGTCATGGGAAACAGGTAGGAAGCAGAGACATCCAGACCCTGGGATGTCCACGACCATGTTTTGACTTAGGCTAGGAGAAGAAGGGTATGGGTTGTTTGTGTGGGTATGTGTGTCCACAGACCAGGCATGCCCTTGTAAATGTATGACCCAGGGTGAGGAATGCAGGGAAGGAATATGAAGGCCATGGGTAAAGCGGAGTAGATGTATTCTGCTCCTTGAATTAAGAAGAGGAAGCCCATCGAAAGGGTGGGGAGGTGAAGAAAAGTGAACATAATTTAATACCACCTCATTACTCTTTCTCTTCTCTCTCCCCAGGTGCTGGATGGAAATAGTAACCCCTATGACATTTTCCTAAAGGACTTGGAGCCGCCTATTGTGGCCAGATTTGTCCGGTTCATTCCAGTCACTGACCACTCCATGAATGTGTGCATGAGGGTGGAGCTTTATGGCTGTGTGTGGCTAGGTAGGTCACTCGCCCAGAAAGCCTGGGTGCTCCCTGGGTGCCCAGATGGGGTCCTGCTGGACATGCTGTGCAATCTTGTACCCTTGAAACTCACATAGTTTTCTAAGGTAATGGACCTGGGTAGTAGGCACTCACTTGGCTGTGTTTCCTTTGCAGATGGCTTGGTGTCATACAATGCTCCAGCTGGGCAGCAGTTTGTACTCCCTGGGGGCTCCATCATTTATCTGAATGATTCTGTCTATGATGGAGCTGTTGGGTACAGGTAAATCCTGGGAAACTTTGATAATCAGAATGGGAAACTGGCCACTAGGAGAGCATAATATTTTATCATGTCTTGGGATCAATAATCAATCAGCCAATCAGTATTTATTTAGTTCCTGTACAAGGCATTTGGAGATAATTTAGGTGAAGGAATATACACGACCTTTATTTCCAGGGAACTTAAAACCTAGTTTGGGAAGACAAGTTAATTACCAAGAAAACAATCAATTACACAAAGCAAGGGCTAGAGTTTGTGATATGACTCTAAGTGTAATAGCCATATTTTTGACCCTCAAAACAGGACATGTGGTTTGACACAAATATTGGCCTACTTATGGAAACAAAGGGCCAGAGAGTTGAAGTAATGATACTCTGGGCAGGTCAAAAAATCAGAAAGAATAGACCTTATAAATATAAATGCTTTGAAAATTGTAAAAAGGGGACTAGTAAGGCTTGCAACAGACAAGGAAAATTTCTAGGGCAAGATGAGAATTGTAGCAGAGGAAGGTAGGTAGAAGGCAGCAGAAGAAAGGAAGGAGGGCTGAAGGCAAGACTGGCCTGACTACAGTAGAAGGTGGAGCTGAGAAGAACAGAGTGGAACAATGCGTAAGCCTGAAGTGGATCGATGGATGGCCATGGCGAAGAAGTGTAACCAGATACAGTTGGAACTTAGGGATGGATAAGGGATGCTCCCACTTATCCCATTTTGCTTGAAGACTTCAAGCCTTGCCATTCTTCTATCCCATGCTAACACTTTTCTAAGCTTGGTCTGTATCTGCAAAATGAGCCTGGGAGAAAAGTCAGACCACGGTGAAGACCAGACCAGATGATGGAGGTTGACAGGAGTCAAGAGGAGATACTAGTGAGGCTCAGGAAGGGAGTGTGGAATTACAGCCTTACATTGGCTTCAATGTGGAGAATGAACTATTGCCCTCTAGCTGCCATCTCCTGGGTGAAGGCCTGATTCATCCACTTTTCTACTCCTAGTCACTTCCTTTCCATCTTCTTAGTCACTGTTCGTTCCTGTTTGTTTCAACTGTCTTGGCATAATTTCACTCAGTCACACCCCAACAGGCATATATTCAAGGCATAGAGGATATCAGAGATCAATCAAATTCAGTTTAATTTAATAAGCCTTTGTCAATCAACTGTTACTAAATACAAGGAGTTTGGCCAGGCATGTTAGGTATTCAAAGGTAATGAAGTCACCGATACTACCTTTAAAGAGCTCACAATTGGAAGTAGGGGCTAAAACAGAATGTAAGTTACTATGATTCAAGTGTATGAGCAAGAGATAGCCTATGATTGCATTGAGATTCAAAGGAAAAAGTAAACTGTAGTAGGAAAGCACACAAATGGGGATGAAAACATCTGGATTTTATATAATAAAAGTTACTTCTGTTTGCTGGGATTAAAATGTGTATGAAAAGCATTTCATAAGATAAATTGATGTACGCATGTAAGCTGTTATCTGATTAACGTTTTTCTGACTGAAGGACCAGTAAAGATATGGTAGAACAGATAAATCTGAATTGGGTCTTAAAGGATGGGTAGAATTTTCACAGGTACAGAACCTTGAAATGGAATTCTGGCAGAGGGAATAGCATGAGGTAAAAAGCATCATGGTTGTAAAGTTTAGGGGACTATCTGGAAGAAATCAACGGTTGATTTAACCATGGACCATTATTTATGTGGCAAAGTAGTATAGGAGAAGTGTTAACAAAGAGAATTATGCCATATTTTGAAGGAACCTGAAGTCAAGGCCAAAAGGAGCAAGAAAAGGAGGAAGAGGAAGAGGAGAAGTTGCTATTCTTGCTCTTTATAAACATTTATCATTAACGTAATGAGTCATTGAAGACTTTTAAAGCTGGGGAAGGACAGGATTTGGAACCGTGCTTTAGACATTAATCAAGCAGCATGCACAGGTTAGATTTGAATGGAATGAGGAGGTGATGAGGAACATTTTAAAACTCTGAGTTCTGTCAAGTAAAAAGAATTAATGACCGAGGCCATAACTGTGACTGTTATGAGGAAATGAGGAAAATAGACTCATTTGGGCAACATTTGCAATCTGATTGGATGTATGGGGTATAGAGTAGGGTGTGAAAAAGAGTTAGATGAAGCCTGACAGTCTAAGTGACTGAAACAATGGGGCTGACGTTTATTCATTCAACAAATATATTTTGCGTGCTTAGTATGCACCAAGCACTTTCAGTTACTATGAAAGAGAAGTATAATTTATAGAAAAGGGAAACCAACATGAAAGATTTAGTTAATAGGGGAGGATGATGGATTTAGTTTGGGGTGTAAGTCTATGAGACTGACAAGACTTTCAGTAGAGAAATAAGGAAGGTAGCTGGAATTGCAGCTTTGAACTCCAGGGGAAGGATTTTTTAACATTACAAAAATTTAGATGTAATTGGCTTTCATTTAATAATTGAGGTAATAAAATATCTGGTGGAGGTGGCTAAGTGTAGAGATCCTCTCAGCCACTGTGAGATGACATTCATCAGAGTCTCAGGAAATAGTCATATTACCAAAGGTTACTGTTTTGTTTTAAAAAATTCAAGAGTAATATATACCTGCTAGTGATTTTAATAACTCTAAGATATACAAACACGGAAAATTCCTTTTCTTATCCCTTCTCCACTTGATTTAATTTTGGCCAAGGGGAAACTGAACAGGCATTTCTTTTAATTTGTGTTGCTTTTCATAAGACTTTCATGGGATTTATTTTTCTGGGGATAATTGGAAATATATTTATTGCAAGTAAACTTATATTCTCCTAGCTTTCTGATCTGTAGAGAGAAGAAAAAGATGGCAAAACCTTGGAAGGGAGATCCAGGCTCTGGTCACTGTGGATAAGGCCAGTCAAATTTTATAATTTACCAAACATTTTTTAATGAATAAATATATTTTAAAAGGCTGGCATAATCACCCTTAGTATTTTTTATTTTTATTTTTTTTTGCAATTCACAAATTTTACCTATTATTGATCTGGCTATAAACCTCAAGGGTCACACCCATTATAGCTTGAGAGTGAGTATCCCAATCTCTTTATTTGGGAGATTTGTGTCACATCTGCCAAAGTTTGAGATGCAGAGCTTGAGGAAAGAGAAGTTCCACATGATGGAGTCTTGCTCTGTCCCTCCATAAAAAGAAGGAAGGAGCCTCTTTGTGTCCTCCAAATAGTCAAATAAGTATCAATGCAGTTATATTCCATCCAGCAGTCAGTCTTCTGGCAAACTCAGCCTTTAAAACAGAGCCTTTTACTCAGAAGTCAAAAAAGGCTGCTAAGCTGGAACACAAACCTAAATCCGATACCTGGGATTCTCATGAAATCCATACATCTTACTTCCTGGGTCTAGTATCCTACAAATTTAAGTAAAAATAAATAGAAATTATGATTTACACTTAGAGATTATGTTTCCCCCCCTGTAGTTTAATATCAAATTGGGTTGCTGAATATGTAGAATGGAAGAGAGCGTGACTGGCTTCTCTGAAATTGATTCACTGAACAATGACAATATGTAGTTAAAGGAGAGTCAGCACTAAGTTCTGGAAACATTTATTTGATAATGGGGCAAGTGGTACTATGTATGGTAGTATTCATTCTCTGCATTTATCCATTTCATCATTTACTCAATGAATTAATTCATCAAATGCATTTGATAATGTTGAGTCATTATGTGAAGACATATCCAGAATATAAGAATACGCAAGGTGCAACAGATTATAGAAAGCTTTTCATATTAAATGATAAGATGTTGTTTAAAAATTTTACTACTAAAGGGGTAAGCATCAAATATTTTATAAAAGTTACTGATATGAAATTCTTAATTCTCCATTGATGTAAGATAAACTAGTCAGTACTATTATACAAATTTGATTATTTATAATCCTCCAATTCCAAGATAATAAACTCTTACAAAATCTGGATAAAGATGCTGGGTAAAAGTTCTTCCATGAATGTGTGATTAACTCAGATTTCTCTCTCCTTTCCCCACCCTTCTCTTGGCCTGAGCAGCATGACGGAAGGGCTAGGCCAGTTGACAGATGGTGTGTCTGGCCTGGATGATTTCACCCAGACCCATGAATACCACGTGTGGCCCGGCTATGACTATGTGGGCTGGCGGAACGAGAGTGCCACCAATGGCTACATTGAGATCATGTTTGAATTTGACCGCATCAGGAATTTCACTACCATGAAGGTCAGTGGAGTCGGGTGTGGTAGGACTTCTTTAAGGACGCACACATCATAGTGTTGTAGAGAAAAGGCATGCTAGAAAGAAGCCTAGGCTGATACCAGTTCAGTGACATATTCTGTTACTAACTAGCTAAATACATTTCACAAGTCACTTCTTCTCTAAGGGTGTGATTCTTCATTTGTGTGTAAGGGAGTTAGGTCAGTGAGCTCTCATTTTTTTGTTGTTGTTGTTCTAACACTAAGTGACATATTCATTAGGTACAATAACACAGTGTCCAGGGCCCACAGATTTTTTAAGGCCCCTAAAAATGCTTTAATTTCTTTTAATGTCAGGGGAAAAAATTAATTTTTAGGTTAAAGATTATATTTATCTTTTTACTAGTGCAGTTGTGTGTGTGTAGATGTGTGTGTGTGTATATATATATATATATATACACAAACATACATATGTATATATTTATACATCTATATATACACATATATATATGTGGAGTAAAGATGCTGGGTTAAAGCTCTTCCATGAATGTGTGATTAACTCATATATATATGTATGTGTGTATACATATATACATATACACACTCACACACATTTTTTTTTCTTAAAAAAATATGAAATTGTTTTGGATTGTATATTATTTCAGGTCTCTCACCTAGCCCTGTTGAAAAGAAGTAGGCTGGCTCTAAAATGTACCGAGGAGGAAGCAGATGGCAGTCTTCCTCTTACCTCAGTTCAAACTAGCTCGAATCAGGGTAGACAGCAACTGTAATTGAGACGATCATAGACTGGAGAGAGTTCAAGGCAAGGAAGGGCCTGAGAAGAGGCTGCAGTCCTCATTTAACAGATGAGGAAACTGCAGTCCAGCAACATGAAGTGAGGTGGCGAAGGGCAGACAGTGCATACAGGTAACAAGGGTTGCGGCCCAGGCTTTATGAGGCCTGACCAACTATCACTGCCACTGTGAGGTTCCTAGAAGGAAAAATCCAGAAGACTGCAGAACACCAACTATTCACCAAGGGTGGTGTTCACAAAAACAGCAGGTCTTGACTCTTACTGAGTTGGCTGGCACTGTGTCCCTGTGCAACTTAGCAGGGCCAAACTATCACTCAAATGCATCTCTCTCTACCAGGTCCACTGCAACAACATGTTTGCTAAAGGTGTGAAGATCTTTAAGGAGGTACAGTGCTACTTCCGCTCTGATGCCAATGAGTGGGAACCTAATGCCATTTCCTTCCCCCTTGTCCTGGATGACGTCAACCCCAGCGCTCGCTTTGTCACGGTGCCTCTCCACCACCGAATGGCCAGTGCCATCAAGTGCCAATACCATTTTGCTGATACCTGGATGATGTTCAGTGAGATCACCTTCCAATCAGGTAGGGAGCTCAGGTCCCCTTTGGGAAGTGGGAGCAAGGTGATGAAGGAGGAAGGCACAGACCCAGAACATCTCATTAGCAGGTCTCTGAGAGGAGTGGGATTGTACAGGTGGCTTCAGTGAAGCTGGATACAGTGAATCCTTTGTGTGGCTGGTTTTACTTGTGGAGAGGTAGGGATGAGAATGGAAGCGAACAAATATTCGTGTAACCCTTCTTAGAAAGTATTTTTTAAAAAGAGAGTATAGTACTATTTTTTCAAGAAATCTTGATTCCTTTTTGTAGGAAATGGTATTTTGATACTACAAACTGGGCTACAGGAATGCTCATTGCTAATAGGTTGTCATTGTTTCTTGGACTTTTTGGTGGAAGAAAGCAATGAAGTGAAAAAAATGTTTCATGTAACTCTTCATTATAAACTCATTGTTTTTGTAAATTTAATGATTGCAGCTATTCTTCTTCTTCTTCTTCTTTTTTTTTTTTTTTTTTTTTTTTNTTTTTTTTTTTGAGACAGAGTCTCGCTCTATTTTCCAGGCTGGAGTGCAGTTGTGCAGTCTTGGCTCACTGCAACCCTGTCTCCTGGGTTCAAGTGATTCTCCTGCGGCAGCCTCCCAAGTAGCTAGGATTACAGGTGCCTGATACTGCACCTGGCTAATTTTTCTATTTTTAGTAAAGACAGGGTTTCACCATGTTGGCCAGATTGGTCACCAACTCCTAACTTTAAGTGATCTGCCTGCCCTGGCCTCCCAAAGTGTTAGAATTACAGACATGAGCCGCTAAGCCCAGCCATTGTTCTTTTTAACACTCAAGTTGTGCTGTCTTTAACTAGAGCTTGCATTTTTAAAGGGGCTCTTTGCTCTTTGAATCTGACCCTAGAAGCCTTTGATAACTTTCTTTTTTTCTGAACAACAAAGTATTTCAAGCTCATTTTGAACATGTACTACCCCCGACATGGAATCAACCATTTCTTCAAGAAATTCTGATTCCTTTTAGTAGTAAATGGTATTTAGATACCATAAACTTGGCAATAGGTATGCTCATTGCCAATAGGTTGTCATTGTTACTTGGATTTTTCAGTGGAAGAAAGCAATGAAATATGTATTTTTAAAAATAAAAAGATTGTGAGTTCACCTTGTTACTTCCAATTCAAATTAAAGATAAGGATTTCATTTAAATTTGATTTTATACTTTCATCTCTATTATTTATGCTAAATATCATGTTTTCTAACAATGTTAGCAGCATTTTCTTCATCTTACTATTCGAAAAGCAATACCAATATTATTACTAACAACATAACTATTGAGCATTAAGATTTCTTTGCAATTCTCTTTTCTTTGTCCTGAGAATGTATCCTACTAAGAATGTGTAGTCAAAAGTACTATGTTCTAAGGTCAGTTGAGTAACATTAGGATAATTCTTTTCTGTATATAGTTATGTCACCATGTGAAATACAGTTAGGTTAATTGTATTTTGATTATTTCAACTTGTAAGTATTCATTTTAAACTCTAAACACTACTTTTGATTGAACGGTAACAGTAGCAAATAGTGACTGAAATTCCTGGAGCCAGAAACTGTGAAATCTTGAAAAGTTAAAAGGCATTTAGAACATTGTTCATACCATTAAATTTTAGATGGGGAGACAAAAGATACACAGTGCTTTAAAAAAAATGTCCAAAGTAATACGAACAATAAAGGGTCAGAAGGAGAAAGGGCACTAGAGTGGGTTTGTCATAGACAGTATCAAAGGAATGAGACTTGTACTGGGCCTGGAAGAAAAGTCCAGGTGTAAAATAACATAAGAGAGATGAAGAGACGAATTTTTTTTTTTTTTTTTTTTGAGATGGAGTTTCGCTCTTGTTACCCAGGCTGGAGTGCAGTGGCGTGATCTCGGCTCACCGCAACCTCCGCCTCCTGGGTTCAGGCAATTCTCCTGCCCCAGCCTCCTGAAAACTTTTGAGTTGTTAGCCAATCGGGTTTCAGTTTAGATTGTGAGGTCTGGCTCCAGCCAACGGAGATCAGACACAGCAGTAAGGACGACCCCAAATGCGTAAGGGAAAAATTTGTGTGTTTTCCTTTGTTGATTGTACTCNGACGGGGTTTCACCATGTTGACCAGGATGGTCTCGATCTCTTGACCTCGTGATCCACCCGCCTCGGCCTCCCAAAGTGCTGGGATTACAGGCTTGAGCCACCGCGCCTGGCCTGAAGAGACGAATTTAAAGATAAACAACACTTTGGGAGGCCAAGGCAGGAAGATTGCTTGTACTCAAGAGTTTGAGACTAGCCTGGGCAACATGGAGAAACCCTGTCTCTGCAAAAACTGCAAAAATTAGCTGGGTGTGGTGGCACATGCCTGTAGTACCAGCTAGGGAGGCTGAGGCAGGAGGATCACCTGAGCCCCAGAGGCAGAGCTTGCAGTGGGTCAAAATTGCACCACTGCACTCCAGCTTGGGTGACAGAGTGAGACCCTGTTAAAACAACACCAAAAACACCAGATAAACCAAAAGAACCCATCATTTCAGATTTGATTTTTAAAGGAAGAAAATTTCAAGATGGTTTGCCTATTAAGATGTACTGATAAGAAAATAGAGCATATTTTTAGGAAAACAGGTTTGGTGTTTAAATGCCTCTGTGCTAAGGATTTCCTCTCAGAGTAAATGGATTGATTATTTTATCTGAGTATCTACTGAGAGTAGAAATCAAGATGCTCAAAGTCAGTACCACTTATACTGTAAGTGTTAACTGGGGGACAAATAGATTCCCACCCATCCTCAGGAATTCTCCTGGCAGAGTAATTGGTACACTTATTATAGCTAATTATAGCTATGAACCATAGTTTTTGACTCCTGGGGTCTCCTGAGCTTTAAATCCAATGTCTTAATAATGTTAGTTTTCACTGGAGCCTGACAACCGAACTCAGAAAGCACATGCAGATGCCAGTTACCTCCTTATTTACATAATAATGTTAAGAAGAAAAATTAGGATACTTGGAAGAAATGTCTTTTAGAAAGGAAATACATATTCTAATTCTTGACCCCCTTGATTAGATAAATCAGAGGAAATAATTCTGGCAAAGCTGCCAACATCAATCTGGCAAATACACTTTTGTGGTTTAGTCTCAGAAGCTGCAAAATCACATTAAAGGACACTCCAATGTCAGTAAATATTGATAAAGATAAAGCTTTAATTCATAAATTGGAGGGCTAGGCCAATGAGGCATAGTGGAGACTCTTTTATAAACAACCTAATTTCCTTGAAGGGAAAAGCATCTTAACACTGTCTGTCCCTTGCCCATTTACCCACTGTATTTTCTCTATATTTTTGCTGAATTTGGGTCCTGCTGCTTATGCTTTATGATCATGTGTGGTCACAGCCCTTTGAATTGCTGTTTCTTAAACCTTTTGTACCATAGCACCTAGTATGTAATATGTGAAACAAAAATTTTATAAAGAAAAACTTGCCCTTACTATTTAGATGAAGGTGATATTTTTATTTAATGTATTTATGATTTTATTTTTTTTAGAAGGCTGATGGCAACCCACTAAATTGATCTCTCGATGTGCTAGGTCACAATATGCCTCCAGAGAAAACACTAGCTATCTGTCTTCTCCCTGGTTCTGACTCACCCTTGTTCTATAACAGATGCTGCAATGTACAACAACTCTGGAGCCCTACCCACCTCTCCTATGGCACCCACAACCTATGGTATGTGTGATTCCTAAATTATACAAATTAAGTTGAAGGGGCTTCCTGGAGGATGAAGAAGGGTGGAGATTTGCAAAGCCCTGGCTGTGTGAGAGGCTTTACACCAGGTGGCTTTGGATGAAGAGTAGCCCTGGAAAGGTAGGACTGTCTACCTCCAAGATATGGATCCAAACATATTCTCTTCACTGCTGTTTTATGTGCTTCTTTAACTGAGGCACAGTCTGGAGTTGACCCAATTTCTACATGAAAGACTGGGAATTTGGGGTCAGAAACAGGGAAAGGGACATTCCTATGTGAGACCCGTAGTGGGGATTTCTAAGAATGAGTAGAAGTCTAAGAAACAAAATACTGGTCTCTCTAATTGGAGATACATATGCCATGTATGCATTGCTTTAGGCAGTCGTTGGTGACGCCAGCCAGCAATGTGGGAAGCGTGTGATTGAATGTGTCCAAAGAGGACTTTGAGCTACCTTGGCATGTCTCAAAGAATGCAGAGGGTGAAACTAGTCCCTCACCTGTTTTTCATGAGGTGTGATTACAGGACTGTAGACTCAGGCCATAATAATATAGTGACAGATTTTGGGAAGAATAGAAAAACTCACCATTATCCTGTCTGACATGGAGAGGGGGAGGCTACTGTCTTGTGGAAGAGGGAAGTAGCATATGGGAACAAAGTAATAAAACAGGCTGGGTGTGGTGGCTCACACCTGTAATCCCAGTACTTTGGAAGGTACAGGCAGGCAGATCAGAAGGTCAGGAGTTTGAGACCAGCCTGGCCAACATGGTGAAACCCTGTCTCTACAAAAAATACAAAAATTAACCAGGTGTGGTGGTGCATGCCTGTAATCCCAGCTACTCGGGAGGCTGAGGCAAGAGAATCACTTGAACCTGGGAGGCAGAGGTTGCAGTGAGCCGAGATTATGCCATTGTACTCCAGCCTGGGCAACAAGAGCAAAACTGTGTCTCAGAGGGAAAAAAGTAATAAAACAGTAGCAAGAGTAAGAATAAGCAGAAGTAGTAAGGTGGCATCTTCTAGAATTTTCCTCAAGGAACAGAGTCTACCTCCATATTTTCAGTCCAGTCCCTCATACTCTCTTACTTGACCTGTGGGATGATTGTATTCTCTGCCTTCTCTCCCTGGTCACAGATCCAATGCTTAAAGTTGATGACAGCAACACTCGGATCCTGATTGGCTGCCTGGTGGCCATCATCTTCATCCTCCTGGCCATCATTGTCATCATACTCTGGAGGCAGTTCTGGCAGAAAATGCTGGAGAAGGTGAGGAGGTGCAGAATAGGCAGATACAAGAATCTGCTCCTTTTTTTCTTAAGCCACTGTTGTCCCAGGAGTAAAAGGCAAATTGCAAAAATGTATTAATGGTTAGAGCTAACTGAGGCTATCAGGAAATGCAGAAATGGAGCCAGAAAAAGAATTAGCTAAGTCTGTTTTCTCATTTTTAGAGTGGAGATGTTGGAACCTTCCTCAGAGATGCAGAAAAATCTTTTAAATACATTTAATCTCAATTCAGGCATTTTCCTTGAAATTCTGATTCACTGGATTTTGGGTGGAGTCCAGGCATCCATATATATATATTTTTTTAATTAACAAGTGCTTCTGATGCACATCCAAGGTTAAGAATCACTGTCCTAATGCCAAGTTGAAATTTCTGATAATGCTGTTGAAGTTCCTTCTCTTCTTTTTCAGTTTGCTTTGGTTTTGTGTGTGTGTGTGTGTGTGTGTGTGCGCGCGTGCGCACACGCACGTTTGCATGTGCGTGTGTATGTATGTAGAAAAACATCCAGCTTTATTAATATTCAAGCCAAGTTTCTCACTATTCTAATTTCCACTTTTGTGTACTTGAAGGTTATGATTATGTATCTCTCTGAGTCCCTCTTCAGACTCTTTCTCTCTAGGCCAAATGATCTGAATAACTTTTTACATTGTCTAACACTTTACAAGAGGCAGACTTTTTCCTCATGTACAATTTTATATACACCTCATTGAGTAGTAACTCATGGGCATTGTTACATTTAACTATTTTTCTGATGAGAAAATGTGATGTGCTCAAGGTCATACAACTGGTATCCAGTCTTCTATGCGTTTTCCAATTGTTAATATTGAAATGCCTTGATTTCTGTCTTCAAAACTATATTCATTTCATCAAAGATGGAATATCTATGATTTGTTTGGTTTCTTGTACCAAACAGCAACTCACTGTTTCTTAGTGTCTGATTCTCTTGGGGTCTGCTGATGAGTAAGTGTTTCTACCTTTGGCCATGGTCACCTATCCTGGTCAATGAGTTCCTCTTAATAGACATGGACTAGGAGAGGTCACAGAAACTCTGAGCTGTGAGGCTTTCAACTGCCTCTGAGGGCAGGGAACAGGAAGGAGGAGAAATCCTGATTGATTTCTGTGTTTAGGGGTGAGGTCTCAGGGGAGATCAATTCCTGTGTGGAGCCTCTATTCCACAGGAGAGAAAAAGGCACTTGAGAATGGGCTTGAGTCTCCAGAGCTTTCTAGATGCAGGATGGCAGAAAAATGGCTCAAATCAGAGATGAGGAGGAGCAATCCTGATAAGTAGACTGCAGTTCCTTCTGACCTGTGTCATACTTGGGTTCCTGAGATGGCTGATGTTTGTTTTAAGGTTTTCACGCAGGAATGTTTCATGGAAGAGAAGGTCTCCTTGCTTCCCACAAGTATGTCTCCCAGTCTGAAAACATTAAAGCTTTCAATTCTCAAATAGCAACAGAAGACTGAAAGACAAAATCCACAGAGACTCACTCACTGTCATGAGCATGTCTTAAGGCAGGAATGAGGCAAATATCAAAACTTTTCCTCCTTTAGAATGCTGGAACACACCAGTGCCTAATACCTGACCAGAGGCATTCCAGAGTGAGGGTGGTGGTGAACTGAAGGTTCATTGGACAGCTTGAAGAGGTTATGTGACCTTCTTAAATAGTCTGTTAGGACCACATTTTAGTCAAGGGAGGAGGGTCTGTGTTCTCTGGCTTCACATAAAGTGAGCCAAAATTTACCACACTTCTCTGAGTCTTTATTCTGAGGCCTGTTGGAATTATCTATTTGGGCTATAAGAGAAATGTTGGAATCTCCAGGTAAAGGTAAAGCAAAGATTTTGCCCTTGAATATTTAACTTGTTCCTCCAAGAAATTCTACCCTTGTAGATCCTGAGTAAGAGGACTCAAGGTGCTCTGGAATGACACTCAGGATTTCTTCCTGGGGACAGAATTTTATGTGGAAAATCATTAAGTCCACATATACATTCTAAGAACATTACTTAACATAGCTGTAGACTGTAGCATTATTTGTAGGATACTTTTGCTGGTGTCCTCAACATTCCTTCTCTGAGTGATTCAACCCACATATATTGAGTACCTACTATGTTCCGAGCTTCTTGCTTAATACTGGGGTTATTATTGCAACAGAGGACCTTTCAGCATAGTGGAAAAGTGCACATCTCAGGTGCATTGTTGAGCACCCAAGCTGTGTTTGTTGGAGTGGAGCATTTCACTTGTTTCAATTCAAATAGTCACATACATGCAGGTGCTGGCATTTTCCTTTTGATGGAGTAGGCAGGTTATATTAGATAAGATACCATAGGATTAGTTATTACGTCGTTCTCCTTCCTTTATTAGGTGTAAGTTACTTTGCTATCTCTGGACACCTAGGGCTTTCCTGTCCCATATTGTAACCATTTTACTTTTGGTTAATGAAAATATGGGTTGGCGGTGAGTATTATCCTAATCTTCAGTGTCAAAATGATCAGGTAAAACTATTGATTCATCGTGTTACAGCACATTTATTAAGTTAATAAACAATTTATATCTATTCCAAAACCAAGCAGTTAAAGGGTAAGCCAGCAAAATCCATCATTTAATAAAACATAGAAAACTCTGTAATATTGAGATCTTTGGCTACTGATAGGTTCTTACAGCATTATGAAGATAATGCTTTTTAAAAAATGTTTCAGAAAGCACATCATAGAAATTAGAAGATCAAATTCTACCTTGAAGAAATGAAGGATTATTCTAAGTTTCTACAACACAAGCATTTGTGAAACCAGGCTGCATCCCTAGCATGTGCAGGGCTGCTGAGGTGCTGGGGTTAAATAGCAGTAAAGGGTTATTTCATTTGAGTGGAAGAGCTGAGTTTAAGAAGGGGAGGAATTGATCATCTCTTTTGTGCCAACACACCTTTCTCCTTGTTCTTCTCTTCCAGGCTTCTCGGAGGATGCTGGATGATGAAATGACAGTCAGCCTTTCCTTGCCAAGTGATTCCAGCATGTTCAACAATAACCGCTCCTCATCACCTAGTGAACAAGAGTCCAACTCGACTTACGATCGCATCTTCCCCCTTCGTCCTGACTACCAGGAGCCATCCAGGCTGATACGAAAACTCCCAGAATTTGCCCCAGGGGAGGAGGAGTCAGGTGAGGATGATGTGATGGGCAGGAGGTAGAGGGAGAAACCTTGACAAGCATCAGGTAGGTATGACAGTTTGCTCCCAGTTAACTGCGCCTATTTTTAGTCTCTGCT
The DNA here is from genome assembly GCF_001604975.1 of Cebus imitator. Classification (NCBI taxonomy): domain Eukaryota; kingdom Metazoa; phylum Chordata; class Mammalia; order Primates; family Cebidae; genus Cebus; species Cebus imitator. The sequence goes on from NW_016107856.1 coordinate 1,798,438, forward strand.
AACCTCCTGAGAAGTCGACGTTCTCTTTCTAGATTTGGTCTGCTGCTGCTCCTGGGCTAATTTGAGCATCTCTTCTTTGCTACTGAACATAAGATGTGTGGAGGGATCCACATACCAGAAAAGAAAGAAAAAAATAAAACATGTTAATTAAGTGTTAACACCAGAAGAACCTAAACAGTCCAACCAGTCTAACCTCATTTTACATGTCGGGAAAGTGAGAAGGCCCAGATAGAGTATTCATCCAACACCAGATTTCATGAGTGGGTAAAAGGCAGGACTGGATTTTCACCCGGAGAAGTAAATAAAGCCGAAGACATTCTGAAATTCCCAGTGGTATAGTCATTTAAATAACTAAAATGAATAACTACTTGACTTATCTGCTTTTCTTAATTTCTCTTTGGTAAACATTTACTAGAGAAATATGAGATTTTATTATGAGAGTAAAATATTTCTCGCCTTTTCTCAATAAAAGCTTTGAAATGAAACAATAAAAGGTAAAATAGTAAGTAGTTCCAGTTGATTCAAATTTCAGTGTCTTTTAAAAAATGATGCAGAGTGATGTCAGAAGGGGAGCTGGAGTCACCTCTTAAGCTCAGAGCCGCTTTTCTCTAAGGTCATCAACCTGAGGGACCCAAGTCAGTAGAAGAGAACTTGTGGTGTTCAGGAGAGAGGCGCTATGTCTGAGCTGGATGCAGAAGCAGATAGGACTAAATACAAGAGCATAGGATTTTACAGGAAGGAGCCTGAAGGGGTCTTCTCAAAGGATAAAAGGAAACATATCTATTTTATCATTCAATGGATAGCAGACACAGAAGAGCTTGCTAAAACTCAAGTAATTTCACAGAGACAGCAAGAATAAAGGATATAAACTAATTTATTTCTCAGGGTGAATAGAAATAATGTATCTATTTCCTAAATCTAAAACATCCCTCACCTCATATTTTAATTTTTTTCCATAAGTTAGACTATGTCTGAAACTAGATCATATGTCTTTAATCTGAAAGTTTTTCGATACCTAAAATCAGTTGTTAAGTCAATAAGTGTCTTAAAATTAAGGAAATAAGTGATCAAACCTTCAACATTTAGTATTCCCACCCTAATATACCATGAGACTTCCTATAGCTTTACCGCACAATTCCACAAGTTAAGCCGCAGAATTTGTTAATGATCATGTATTATGAGGAAAAGAAGGAGACATAAAACGGTGTCCTACATTCTGAAGGCCAGAAGAAAATCTCTAGAGGAAGCAAAACCATTCTCCAAGTAAGAATGTCATGAAGCAGTTTGGGCTTTCACAGGGGCATGTTCTAGCCCTCCTCTCAGAATTTCTTCCTTGAGGAGATCTCCACAGGTGCTCCGTGGAATGAGACTGGTTACCGTGTCTTCCCAGGCTGCAGTGGCGTTGTGAAGCCAGTCCAGCCCAGTGGCCCTGACGGGGTGCCCCACTATGCAGAGGCTGACATAGTGAACCTCCAGGGAGTGACAGGAGGCAACACATACTCAGTGCCTGCCGTCACCATGGACCTGCTCTCAGGAAAAGATGTGGCTGTGGAGGAGTTCCCCAGGAAACTCTTAACTTTCAAAGAGAAGCTGGGAGAAGGCCAGTTTGGGGAGGTGAGTTGATTATTTGAGTGGGGCCTCCAGTCTCTTATAGCTCGAAGGAAGTGGTTGGATAAAAATGGTCAGTAGAACAAAGAGTCCATTCCACAAGTGGGTTCACAACAGAATGCCTCTTCTACTTGTCTCTCCTTGCGTTGTCCTCTGGATTCTAGTATTGGGTCAACCTCATCTTTGTCAAATAGCTGTAGAGTTCCTGGGACTTCCAATTTCTATACAGGAGTTTTTAAGGCAGGCAAGTCAGTAGACTTTAGATATCTTGAAAAACATTCACTATTTTCCAAAATGTTTACAATAGATTATGGAGGGTGGGGCCCACAAGATGTGATCATCTTTTATGAACTGTCCAGGAACATCCTGCTGCTCAATAGCCACTTTGTTTTTTTCCCCTTTAATGGAAGTTACATGTAAAATGATGAAAAACAACCTCGCCCCTGCTTTTGGTCCCAGAATCAGCTGCTAGGGAATGAATCACCAACTAAGATAAGGAGGAGTACTCTTTTCAGTTGCCCTCAGAGTGATGCATGCATTATTAAACTTTTCACTCTTGCATCAGTTACACGAACCTTCTGGGAGCTCAAAGCAATGTTTTGAGTTGTAATAGGAACTCTTCACCACTGCCATCTAAACTCCAAATAGAACAGTTGGTTTGCTAAGATGTGTTATTGGTTTTCAGCGTGGATCTCATGTTCTCTTCTTGGATAGGTCTGGTGTTGCAAGAGGTGGAGGGGCCCATGTTATCTGTTCATGGTGTTACATGTACTCATTTTGTCCCCTGGATTGAAAACCCACATCTGTTATACAGTTAATAATACACAGGAGTTGCTTATAATGCTAAACCCCATACTAAGGGATTACTTTAGGAAATTGCCTTATGTTTTACATAATCCAGTGACTAATGAATCAAAATTCAAGCATTTGTAATAAAAGACATTTTATAGTGGGCTATGCTGTCATATAATATTGTTATTGATTCATTCATTCACTTAATGTTCCAATCAATGTATATTTCTAAGTCAGGAAAGTAGCATATTAGCTGGGTACTTTACCATTGTTTTTAATCTTATCAATTATTTGAATCATAGATAAGTTACACATATCTTCTTATTGGTCTTTTGATCATTTTGCCTGGGTTGTAAGAGCTAGTTTATCTCCAGGAAATGTCCAGCAAGAGTACTGAGACATCTTCAGGAGAAATGATGATGCTGAGACTAGATGACTTTTGTCTAGGTTCATCTCTGTGAAGTGGAGGGAATGGAAAAGTTCAAAGACAAAGATTTTGCCCTAGATGTCAGTGCCAACCAGCCTGTCCTGGTGGCCGTGAAAATGCTCCGAGCAGATGCCAACAAGAATGCCAGGTCTGTGGTCTACATTTTGAATTTTCTTTTATGCATTTCATCTTTAGGACCAGGAATACTCCTGGATACTTCTGAGCAATTTTCAGTGAGCTGAAAATTCCACTGTTACCCTTTTTCTTATTCTGATGGGCTCAGCAGTTCTCATCTTTTTCTCCATTTCTCTCAAACACAAAGGTACATTTTCTGTTGTACTTGCCACATATTTACTTCCTAATCTCCTGTGCACAAGCACTGTACTTCCCAACATGCACAGCTGTCTAGATGTGTATGTCCTCAGTCTTTACACACAGACATACTCCTGCATGTCATTACCTCCTCTTGACAAAGTTTTCACAATCACACGTTTTTCTTGCTAGGCCTCTTCCATTCGCCTTTTTTCACATTTCTATTTATTTTCTCATTCCTTTTTTTTTCTTTTATGCTCCTTTTCTTCTATGTCCAGCAACCCTCAAAATGAGAAGCTACCTCTATTTGGAAAATTATCTATGAATCTCAGAGCAAAAGGAATCCACGATTCTCTAGCAGTTTTCCAAACTGGCTAATAATCTCTTGGATCTTTTTCTACATAAATTGCAGTTTCCAGCCACACTCCATTTGTCCGACAGCCTTTCCATTACAATAATGGTGAGTTAATCCTCACCCAGAGAGGCATGCTGGTTGAAAGCTGGCTGTATGTGTCCCAGAGAAATCTCCACACCTGGATAACATATGCATTTTCCCATTTGTGTTGTCTTGACTTGTCTCACTGATATTCATCGTGATAAAAGTTTATTATTCTCCAAATTATCATAAATTCCAAGAATGGTGATAGACTTCACTAAAAGTCTTGCAATGGATAGGATGTAGGATAAAAAAGAAAGAAAGGTGAGGAAATGAAACTGTGGAGGCTTTAGAAATTTAACTGAGAATTTCGATCTGTAAGATACTGGTAAAAATAAAAAACAACATTCCTGGATCTCATAGAGAGATGAAATATTTCTTATATTAATCTTAGCACATGATTGGAGAAAGTGGTACGAGGAGGAACAAAACAAAACAACACCACAGGACACAGGATATGACAAAGCCTTTCTCCATTGCTCTGATCAGTGAAGTTTGCCATTCCTCCACCTGTGTCCTTAGCAATGATGGCTGGCCATGACTGTGGACCCTTCCAAGCCATGGAAACTCCTGGTTTGGGACAGAAGGAAGAATGAAACAGGGGAGGTATTGCATCAGGACTTCATTAATATCAATGGTTTATATTGACATAGCATGACTTTCAGTCCAGGATTCCTAGAAAACTCTTGGAGGACTTATAACTGATCTGCTCCAATAGTTTTCAGAATGTGGGCTAGAGGCCTCACCAACCCAAATATTGCTACTTTATGACCCAACGGTGTCTGTCACCATGTACTCAAACAATTATTAGTCTTGGTCAAGTGAATACTTCTTTTGACATGACTTTATCACTACAGCCTTTAAACAGCTCTGTTTTGGACAGGCTACTAAATACATGTTGCAACTGACTGATGGTTCATACCGCATTAAGAAAAGTCAGTAGGAGAAAATAAAGAGTCATCAGATCAGCCAAAGCATGGTTGTTTACATCATACAAAGTTTCTCCACTTTAGTAATAGAGTGACTCCATGGCTTTTAAAAAAGGTAAATATCCTCATGCACTTACGATACGATTTTCAGTGAAACGTTTTACTTTGCTGAATAGTTTTTAGCAGCCTATTTTAATCACTTTCTGTGTGGCAGGGATTTTGTTAGCTATGAGGGATAAAAATGTGAATAGGTCACGGGTCTTATCCTCAAAAACATGACAGTTGAATAAGGGTCCGTGATATTTCAGGAGGAATAGAAGGAGATAGGTCCAGGTGTCAACTTCTCTGTCCTCTCAAAAGTTATCCAAAGGGAAAAGAGATTTGGTGTAATGTCTAGGAATAGACCTTGGTGTGTATTCTTCTCCCTCTTGTTTCTGACTCTGGCAACTTCTGAGTTTGTCTTTGTCTGTATCCTCCCAAGGAATGATTTTCTTAAGGAGATAAAGATCATGTCCCGACTCAAGGACCCCAACATCATCCATCTCTTAGCTGTGTGTATCACTGATGATCCTCTCTGCATGATCACTGAATACATGGAGAATGGAGATCTCAATCAGTTTCTATCCCGCCATGAGCCCCCTAATTCTTCCTCCAGCAATGTACCCACTGTCAGGTAAACAAGCCAGGTCTTCCATCTCTCCTTCCCTGTGGTCATGAGAGTAACCTGGGATCTGAAAATAGGGAGCAGTGAGCCATAAAGTGTGCCACTGTTCTGGGATGGCGGGGGAAGTTAGAGTGCAGGGAACAATGGAGCAGCTGCCCTTTGGGGGAATGCAAGGGACCCATCAAGGATAGAGAAAGGTTGAGCTTTCAACCCTGGTTTGTTGATACCAATTTTAGAAGGTATGCCTTTCACATCTTCCTGTTTCCATAGGCTACCTTCTGTCTTCTTGTCTATTTCCTCAGTTACACCAACCTGAAGTTTATGGCTACCCAAATTGCTTCTGGCATGAAGTACCTTTCCTCTCTTAATTTTGTTCACCGAGATCTGGCCACACGAAACTGCTTAGTGGGTAAGAACTACACAATCAAGATAGCTGACTTTGGAATGAGCAGGAACCTGTACAGTGGTGACTATTACCGGATCCAGGGCCGGGCAGTGCTCCCTATCCGCTGGATGTCTTGGGAGAGTATTTTGCTGGTGAGTTCTCAGCATTTTAAAGCCCTACCTAGCAACTGGCTTGTGGGCTGGCATGCATGACATGTGGAGACGAACCTGAGACAGCAGGGGGCAAACTCAATAGACTGTAATATTTTCTCTGATTTGAAATTATTACTATTATTTTAGACGGAGTTTTGCTCTTGTTACCCAGGCTGGAGTGCCGTGGCATGATCTTGGCTTACTGCAACCTCCGCCTCCCGGGTTCAAGCGATTCTCCTGCCTCCAGCCTTCTGAGTAGCTGGGATTGCAGGCACCTGCCACCATGCCCAGCTAATTTTTGTATTTTTGGTAGAGATGGGGGTCTCACCATGTTGGCCAGGCTGGTCTTGAATTCCTGACCTCAGGTGATCCACCCGCCTCTGCCTCCCAAAGTGCTGGAATTACAGGCATGAGCCACCACACCCGGCATGCTTTTTGTACTAATTCTTATTATTCAATGCTTGCCTATTTCTGCTACAGAATTAACACACTTATAAAAATTTAGGGAGACCAGTTAAAAAGTATGAGATATTTATTATCTTTATCATTTGTCTCTAGTGATTGTTCTTAATTTAAGGTATTAAAAACCTTATCATTTAAATAAATGTTATCTATACAAAATACTTTCTTCTCCATTAGTTTAATAAGCATGTTTCTCATAATTATGTAGACTAATCCCTATAATTGTATTTCAATACTTTTCAACATGTTCTTTTTAAGTTCATCATTCTTTGCTGTATAATTTTTATTCAATTCTTGATATTCCATACCATAAGTGAATATTTTTTTCCAAATATCTCTCTTAGAGGTACATTTTCTGCCCATGCATACCTGAGACTTTTTAATTCTTGATTTTACAACCACCCAGCTGATTTATAGACTCATTAGACTATACACTTTTACTTCCTACAATGTCCTTTATATGTTATTTTATCTTTTGTCTTGTGTAACATTGCAGAGAAAAGTCTGAGACCAATTTGGTTTTGTTCATTTATGGTTAATCTGCTTATTTCCTGCTCATATTCTTATAAAATTTGTGAATAATTTTGAAATGAAAAAATGTATAGTTATTCCCTTCTACTCACCAAGATAACCACTATTAATGTTTTGGTATATTTCTTTGAGGATTTTTTTCTATACATCTATTTTTTCTATGCACACATTTCTATACATATGTACATATATGTAATCTATATTACATAACTGGGATGACACTATGCTATACAATTCTTGATCTCTATTTTTAACTTTACGTTTTATTAACTGTATAATATTCCATTATGTAGATATATCCTGTAACTTAATAATACCTCTATAATTTGATATTTAAGTACTTTCCAATTTCCTGCTATTATGAATGATGCTGTGATGTACACCAGTTTACATAAAGCTTTATAAAGATCTTTTTCACCTACGTATGTGAATTGTATATTTTACACATTTCTAATGGGATATTTAGGCATTACTCTCTCTAAAGGTATTGTGTGATGTTGAAAATATATTAGACTGACATTCAGAGGACCTTGGTTCAAATACAGTTTTTCCACTACAAATGGTCTTATTAACCAGGCGACTCTGGGAAACCTCTCCTGTTTAATTTTTTTGATCTAAAAAATATGGATAGCTGGCATGGTGGTGTGTACCTGTAGTCCCAGCCACTCAGGAGGCTGAGGCAGGAGGATCAAAATCTGGGCTGCACTGCACTATGCCTATTGAGAGTCCTCACTGAATTTGGCATTAATATGGTCACCTCTAGGAGCAGTGGACCACTGGGTTGCCTAAGAAGGGATGAGCCAGCCCAGGTTGGAAACAGAGGAGGTCAAAATTCTTGTGTTGATCAGTTAGTGAGATCAAACCTGTGACTAGCCATTGTACTCCAGGCTGGGCAACATAATGAGACCCCATCTCTCAAAGGAAAAAAACACATTTAAAAATAAATAATATCCACTTCACAGTGTTGTTGTCTGTATTGAGTAGAACATATGAGTAATCAATGCATGCTAATTATACCTGACTCTCATTGCTGTCACTTGATTGTCACTGAACTGGTAAATGAGAGTCCTGGATTCACTCCAGGCACTTAAACTAGATTCTTCTGTCTCTAACATAAAAACGATTGACTTCCCACTCAGATTTGGCCTTTCTCAGGAGCATTTCCCAAAGCTACCCTATAATTGAGAGGTTGACCTAACACTCAGTCGCAGAGTCAGATAGCTTACGGCTGTACTTTTTTCAGCTCTTGGATTTCATACCCAGAGAAACAGAACTAAGTTGAGATAATGTGAATGAGAGAATGGGCTGTTTCTAAATACTCCATGAACACCTTGGCAGTTTCAGAATTCCTTCCCTGTGGTAGAGGAAAGGGTACAACCCCAGATTATGAAATCTAACTGGTTCTTGTTCTGCACAGGTTATTCTGATTTTCCATTCTTTTCTTTACTTAAATAGGGCAAGTTCACAACGGCAAGTGATGTGTGGGCCTTTGGGGTTACCTTGTGGGAGACTTTCACCTTTTGCCAGGAACAGCCCTATTCCCAGCTGTCAGATGAACAGGTTATTGAGAATACTGGAGAGTTCTTCCGAGACCAAGGGAGGCAGGTAAGAACTGTTGGGGGAATGGATGCGGACCTGTGTACCCTTGAAGGATGGAGAATGGAAAGCTCTGACTTAGCAGGAGTGGGCTGAGCTGGAAGATAGACTATCTGGATGATAGTCTTTGTCACTAACTATCCAGATGATGTGAAAGACCAGGATCCTCCCCAGGCATCCATACACTTTGCTTTATCCATGTGTCAACTCATTGACTCATGGAAAGCATAAAGAATCATGTCAGGTTCCTCCCCAACTCAAAGATAGCAGGAAATAAAGTCCTATCTCTCATGTTTTATCTATTTCTTAATCTAGACCATGCGGTTTTTCTTCTGGTTCGAAAAATGTAAGTGTAAAAGAGATGTATTAGCATTTATTAAAAATATAGCTGAGTGTAAGAAATGGGGTTGGTTTTAACTCTCAAGCAATGTTTCTAGACTTGGATGTCCAAAAATGAGCAGATATATCCTGAATTTGTTGCTCTTGGAAGGCATCTCTGGGTCCAGTATTGTGGCATCTCAGGACTCAGGGAAAGATGGGTTCCCAAGCTCCGCAGGCAACTCAGTTCCTACTCCAAGCTGTTTTGGGGTAGCTTAGGTTTAAAATTCCTGTGGAACCTAAGCCAGCAGGGAGACTGATTTCCATTCCTTATTGGGAAAACAAAGCACTGAGAACATACAAGAATAAATGGGCTGCCACCAGAGGTGGGGACTCTTGTCACCGGAGATGTTGAGATACAGGCTCAAGAACAATGTAAGATCTGGAATTGAAAGCTTGCCAGTAACTACAGCACTGCACCTCCCCAAAGTGGCCTGGCAATAGCATATCCTTGGATTATGGCATCTTCACCAGGAAAAGGATAATAGCTGGGGAAGGATCTTCCAGACAACAAAAAGTGGATCTTCTGTAGCTTAAATAGATCCAAGCAAGCCAAAGATAGATAAGAGATTGACAGGGGATAATACATTACACATATTAAAAATAAGAGAGAGGTCTCAGAATTCAATTTTATCTTGATATTCCATAAATATTTTAGCAGAGGGGAGTCTAAATTAGCTATCTTGGTTATGAGGCAATTGCCTTCTTACTATCATAAAGGGAAAATTTACTCCTGAGTACACGAGATAAGTGAGTGGGCCAAAGAAAAATGTTTTCTGCTTCTGTCATGATTGGCTCAGCCAAGATGAACTTCAACATGGGTTGCCCATAAATGGAAGATTTGGTCTCTTTCTGGTTGCTTCATCTTTTATATGAAGGTAGGAACCACATAACGGCCTATCAGAAAATTCTGCTCCAGAGAACTGGAGAAGACAAAGGGAATAGCTTAGAAAAGGGGTGATATGATTCAGAACTTCAATGAGTAGGAAAAATGGACACCACGCCCATTTCAGTTATCAAATTCAAGGCAGGGGGCAAATCAAACCATGATGCAAAGATGCTTCCCTTCCCCCTACCTTCCTAATATTCTCTCTCTTTTTTGTTTTCCTTTATTTTTGTTCTCAAAGACTTATCTCCCTCAACCAGCCATTTGCCCTGACTCTGTGTATAAGCTGATGCTCAGCTGCTGGAGAAGAGATACCAAGCACCGTCCCTCATTCCAAGAAATCCACCTTCTGCTCCTTCAACAAGGTGACGAGTGACGCTGTCAGTGCCTGGCCACATTCCTACGGCTCAGGTCCTCCCTACCACTCACCCACACCTACGCCACTCCATCTGGACATTTAATGAACCTGAGAGACAGAGGCTTGTTTGCTTTGCTGTCTGTTCCTGGTCTCTCCCACTCTACTCCCCCACTCCCTACCCATGACTCATATATATTTTTTCTTTTTTTACATTAAAGAACTAAAAAAGAAAAAAAAAAGCCTAGGGCAGATACGATCTAGTAAAAGAAAGCCTTACTTGATATACCAAAGTGTTGGACAACAAAGGCTAGAAAATTCAGATAATTTATAAAGGTTAATTATTCTTGTGCTTATAAATGTGCAGATTCTACAATATTTTTCCATGTCACTCTAAACAAATCTTCAGAAAGAAAATCTTGAAGGAAACTAATGTCATGGGAAACATGAGATGAAGTGTAGGGAAAACACTCGATAGATGTGGAAAATCTGAGGACTCAGAATTCAGCAACTAATCACAGGTGGTTTTCTAATTTGGCCTCTGGACATGTCTCACTGTTTGTATTTCTCTCTTCTGTTAAAGTGAATGATATATTCTTGAAAACCCCCAATTTCTTGAAATGGGTATTTTGTTCATTCATGGGCAGCAGTCAGGGTTGAAGTCCATATATGAAACAACAGGGGATGTTGATAGGAAAGAATGTCTGCTACAAGACTGTAGGAAGGGGAATTGTCATTTACAAAAAAAAAAGTACCTCATGTATGGAAGGATTCTTGAATAGATAACAGACATAGGAAGGAAGGTCAATAGAGGACACATAACAGACATGCTATCCGCCATTTATTTTGATTTCACTAGAGGGTTCTCTTCTTTGTCTTGTACAGGCATTTTCATGTGTGTGTTTTAGTGAGAATGTGAGTTTTTAATCAGTAAAGGCTGATATTTTGATATCTTGATGGTAGATTTCTGAGTTCATCTTGTCCAAATCTTCTAGCTCTTTCAAGGATGAAGCCTCTGTGGGATCTTTGGACTTGGGGCTGAATTTCTCAGGCATAAATACCTTATGGCCTTGTCTAAGAGGGAATAGATCTATTCTGAGTGTCCCCAAAAAAGTTGTCTCAGTACTAACGAGGAGAAGTTACAGGGAGACTGATTTTCATTCCTTATTGAGGAAAACAAAGCGCTCAGAACATAGAAGGATAAATGGGCTGCCAACCAGAGGTGGGTAGTCAAAATTTTGTCACTGGAGAGTTTAGGATGCAGGCTCAAGAATAATGCAAGGAAAATTGAAGTTTTCAAACACAAAGTAGATGGTGGTACGAGACAATGTTTAATGTCCTTCTAACTCTGAGTGTCCTTGATTCTGGAGAAGCACAGGATGAGCATCTATTGCTACTGCTGTGTGTGTACCCTCTTGCCTCTGAGATGGTATGACTAGCAGAAAAGAAAGCTAAAGGCTGTGCCTTCAGAATTTATGGAAACAGAGCCACTGTCAAGAAGGAATCTTCTCAGAGCAAATTCTGAGCTTTCACACTCCACAAATCCTCAGATTTGGAAGTTGGAAAAAGGAACTCTTCATTCCCATTGAGGAGAAACAAGACAACATTACAAATCAGCTTCCCACGCTGAGAAGGAATACCCTTGACCCGTTGGGTCTGCCTGTGTTGCCTTCACCAGTTACCTTCTACAAGTTTCTCAGGAACATGAGTATTTCCCTATTCAGCCTTCAACATTGCTCCAGGCCACAGCATAAGCATGTCTTAAGTCCACAGGATCCATTTTTCAGGTCATCTTCTGATCCTAGCAAATGTCTTTCCCCCGTAGTTGTCTTATGTCTTTGGGCTTTAGTCTATCCCAGGACAAACTTTGGAGAAATCACTAAGTTGAGAGTCAAGAAAGCATTGGTTTGGGAGCTTTGATCCTCTTTCTGCTTCACACCAAGTGTGTCATCTTGGCTAAATCACTTGGTCTTTCTGCATTTGTTTTCTTATTGATAGGATGAGGAAATTAGATTAAATGGTTTTGAGGAAATTAGATTAAATATCAGAACACTTCTGGTTCTGATATGTCCAGTATTCACTGGATAATTGGATCTATAACTGATGGATTTAGTAATCTGGTCATTTCTTGCTCTGAAAACTGTAGTCAGCAAAAGAGATCATGGAAGAGATCACTGTAATGGTAGTAATAGTAACACATGACATTTGTATTGTCTTAGGTTTACCAGATGTTTCCAAATACATTATCATATTTGATATGTACAGGGCTAGATACCTTGGACCCTGCAACACTCAGCTTTCAAGATAAGTATTAGCTTCATTAGGATTAAAGGGACTTGAGCTCAGGACCGGCAGCCTATTCTTCTTTATCCATATGCCTTTGGTAGGGCTACATCCAGATCATGCCATGACTTCTTATAGAGCAAGAGAAAATAATATTATTTTATCTTCCTTTGCCTAACATCTCTCCACTTACTCTTTTTTAAGAATCTGCCCCAGTTCACTGAGTTATTCTATAATTTAAAAAAAAAACAAAACATATTTTAAATGAACTCACAATGTCTGAATTTTTCTGGCCTTGAGTCATAGAAGTAATCTGTTTCAGATGGCTGCCCAATATGTATTATCATGTCATATGTATATGTATTCTTTTCTGGGGTGAGGAATGCTTCAACTTCTGGCACTGAGACCTTTGTGTTACAGACACAGGTTTAGTTTCTAGCTTAGTCATGCCTTTAGAGTTTAGTAGCACAAATCTAAGCAACCCAACAGAATACATTGCAAGGGCCTAGTATGTATAGAATTTAAAAGTAGTTTAAATCTGAATTAGAAGAATGAGGCTAGGACTTATTTGGAAAAGGAGATAGAAAAAAAAAAAGATCAAAAACTGTAGGGCCTTATTACCTTTGCAGTAAGTTATCTTCTTCATGATATATGTTGATTATTTTATGTGCAGATTGTGTTTTGGGATTGTCAGATCTAAATTTATATTCTTGCTGGCTAATGTGCTGATAGCTAGGTCTGAAACTTGATGTGCTATCCAGACACGTATGTGATCAGAAAACATCTAGAGTGCAAAGAGGTGCCTGAGGAGCAAAATGTGGCTTTAATGTTGTGGAAAGATCACTTGCAAGTATATAAGACTATATAACAAAGAGGATTGTATGCAAGAGGGGTGAAAGAAAAAAGGATACGCGAATGTGCATATGACTGAACAGGGAGAAGGTCAGGGCTAGAAAGGAGGCTACATAAAAAGAGGCAATGGAGAATGCACAGGAAAGACACAGGGAGGGTCAGGTCGAGAGAGGTAGAAACAGGGGTAGCTGGAGCCATTGGAAATCCATTTTGAAGCAGGAAGGAGCTTTGAAAGGGATTAGGAAAAGTAAGGTTCTTGAAGTAAAGATAAATATGGGTGGAGAAAGAAAAAATTCTGGATGATAGAGATGATAAAAATATTTATTAAGAAATGAAGTCAGGTTCAGTGTATGAAATGGAAGGGAGTCTTTCAGCATTTTAAGAAAGGGGAAGTTCCTCTTGGAAAAGACATAGCAACCATCAGGGAATGACCTTTTCATTTCAGAAGGGGGTGAGGAAGGCGGTTGGAGCACCAGGTGTATTCTGGACCATTTCAAGTGCTGGTGAGAAAAAGTCAACCCTTTGCCTGAACTGGGCTTGGTTTTCCAAGTGCTGCTTTGAAAATGAAGACCCAGAGATGGGGAGCTTATCATAGTTCATGAATCTTCATGTTCTATTATCTTTCCTCTCTATCAATAAAGTTCATTTTCTATAACGCCCACCATGGCTGTGCCCAGAATAACCACAGGCAAACATCAAAACAATAGGCATAAGTTAGAGAAGATTAAATTGTGTCTGATATCTGCACAAACAGATATGCACCATGTTGGAAACATGTGTTTTTCTAGTCCCATCCAGGCTTCCCACAAGAAAGCCACGATGTGGGGCTAAACCATATGTTTTGAGTAAAGGAGAATAGAAGGGGAGTGTCTGCCAGAGGGAAAAAGATGAAGATGTTCCAAGGAAGTATACTAAAACAGAACAGTGTTATGTTTTGCCCAAAACTACAAAATAAAAAATAATAATAATAAAAAAAGAATTACAATATGTGGCTACTATGTCTTTGATTGTAAGTTGAATTTATAGACCTGGAATTTGCCATCCTAGTCTTTTCTTTTTAGTAAGACTTCTGTCCTCCGACAGTGCATACGGTAGGTCCGTAATGTTTCTGCATCTCCAGGAAGATGCAGATCTTTATTTTTGCTGGGAAATCCTTCTGAATAGAAATTTAACATTTTTACAGAAACAGATGAATGTGTTTTCCACATAGGAAATGTTTTCAAGAAATGACTTGACAGGGAAAGAGACTGGAGTGGTTAATGGTGATTTGATTTCTGGAATTTTGAGTTTTCTGCTATAATTAGCTGTATTGCTTGGTGCCAAAGAGCAGTGGGGAATTGTTGAATTCAAAATAATTTTTAAAAAAATGTTATTTTGAAAGAACTTGAGGCTCACAATAAGTTACCCTAGATCCATTTTCCCCCATTTATAACACTTCATTTAGTCCATTTTCAGAACCAGAAAATTGCTATTAAACTACAGACCTTTTTTTGATTTCACCAGTTTTTCCACACATATTCATTTAGTTGCTGGATACTTCTAATTCTTGTGATTCGTAATCTGGCCTTGCTTGGATACAACAGGAAAGACACTATTTGGATAAAAGTCTACAATATTAGAACAAATTAATGTATTCCTTTATCATGAGCAATAACCTGCCTTCACTGCTTTTAAATTTTCTGATTTGTTTACCTGTTTGGCATCTGAAACAATCCGAGAAAAACTTAGGAAGATTAGGCAACACACAAGACAGTAAAGCTTTCTCATAGCTTGTTGGCTAGAAAACCAGATACAGTAGGATATTCTAGATGCTTCCCAGAGCTTCAACAAATGAGTAGGATTAGTACTGGGGACAAGATGAGGAGTTTGGAGTAAAACAGTATTTTGGTCGAGAGTTAGCTGGCACTTAGTTAATGGCACTGGGAATAGCTTGTGGAGATAATAGAATACAATGATATAGACTCCTAATGTTTGATAAAATACTGTTTTCAGAGTGGTAGAGAGGTTTCATTTGCCTCAATAGCTGTTCTTAAATGGAATAACAACCACTTTACACCAAATTAATTGCAAACACAGCAGCAACCTGGGGAGAAGTTGAAACTCCAGTTTTGTAGATTACAGTTTTGAGTTTTGTGATTGACATTTTTCAGTCCCCTAGGTCACAAGATTATAACAATGTGTAGACGTCTTATTAAGTTCCTAGGTCATTGTGAGCACTTGATAAATATTTGCCGAATGTTGTTTTTTTTAATGAATATAAGATGGAAACAAAAACTTGTCATCCAGTTTTCTAGAGTGAATGCAGGGAGAATAGTTTTACTGTAACATGGAGAGTTTATTTTCAAATGAAGAAAGAGAAAAAAATGCTCAGACTGGTACCTGTTGAAGTACATTCTCCATTTGTATACTTTTTGATGGTGTACTTGATTTACAGAAATGCTTAATTTTTTGAGGCATACAGACAGCAATGAAAGGTAGTTCTCCATAGGACACTGAATCAAAAGCAGAGACCAGACTCTAACCTCATATCCAGCCTATTTGAAACAAGCTATCTAGTTTCTCCTGTAGACATCTTGTCAACAACATGCAACAATGTCAGGTACCTTGCAGGAAAATGATATATGAATCCCAAGCTAGCCTGTGCTCATCCACAATCACAATTACATGCCAAGAAAGAATTTGCAGAGATTCAGGGGAAGCACAATGGGATACGGTAATCAATTTCAGTGAAAAACTGTTTACTTGAAAAGAAGCTTGGACACAATTGCAAGTTGGATCCCCGCAAACACACCAAGAGTTTGTAATCTAGCCTATCCATTGTATGTCCTTTATTATTCATGATATCCTATTCTTCTACCTGGTTGTCTGGTGACTTTTTCTGAGGACTGAGTTTCTGCAGCAATGTGGTGCACTCTTCCTGTGATGAGGAAACATCTGGGCCTCCTTCTGCAGGCTTTGGAAGATGATGTGTCATGTCAAGGGGTAAAGAGCAAATGGATTTAATTTCTGCTTGAAACTATCATAGACATTCCAAATAGAATACGTAAAGATTCTCTGTATTAGAAAAAGAAACGTGATACCAATTGTATATTTTCTTTTCTTTATTTATTCTCTGTAAGTCTGTCAGATGATAAATTGTAAATAACAATGATTAAAGAGTCATGCTACTGATGGATCTCCCTTTCTGTATAAACAGTGCGAGTTCTGGGCTTTGTTACCCTTGCTCTTTATAGTCTTATATCATTCCTACAGAAGTGATGGGGTATGGGACAGAGCTGTGGTGTATGTGGCGTGGACGACTGTTTATGGGGCTGTCCAACGAAGGATTATTTAAATAGGCCTCTAACATATGAGTTGACTGTTCACTGGGAGGAAAGCATCTTGGTCTCTGGCATATCCAAACATGTGAGACACTGGGATTTTATGTCCTCATATTAATTAGTCCAGTTCTGGGGAATTCAGCCCAGAATTAACTGGGGATCCCTTATCGTTGTGGTTACAGAGTTGTCTTGTTTGATACAGAGCTATTCCTTTCAAATACAAATATCGTCTCAGACTGCCCGCACATACACAAACCAATAAAAACTATGAAAACTGGAATTCAGACTCAGTCATTATACTAAAGATTAGAATGAAATGACCTCAAACCCATTTCTTACCTGGTGTCTGAGAATAAGTTTATGTTTTTAGTTTTCTGAGAATATTTCTCAGAATATGTGAGTTTTCTGAGGACATTTTTCAGCACTGGTCATGGTAGATAAATCACAGGGTGAAGGTTTGGCACGGAGAGATGGAATCATTGTCTACCATATTGTTCTTCTGGTTTCCAGGAAAACAGAATGAGCCCATGAAAAATATAAACTTATGATGATTAAAAAAACATTCCTACCCATTCACTCATCAATAAAAATATGATGGTTATCAAGTTATCCTATGTGTGATAAAATACTTGTAAAAAGAAAATTAAATGGCATCAGTTGTGAAGAGAACTGTATTGTAGTCTGAGCACCTCTAGCAGTTCAGCCCATCTTTCAAAGGTCATAACGCCTTGAAAGCAGCAACTTTAGTGGAAAAAAAGGAAGAAGAGAGCAGTTTCATCACTTGGCTTGAATCAAAATCATGGAGAAAGAAAAGACTGCTGGTCTTGCTCTGAAGTTGTCTGGACTTCACTTAATTCAGTCTGTGTTAGGCTGGCGTGCATCCTGAGACTGCAATAATGCTCAGTCTCCGCAGCCCAGGCCCTCCCGCTTTCTTTATATAAATGAGTTTTTTATGGGACAGCCACACAACCAAGTCTCTCTCTTCTTAATCCTCATCACCTCTGAGCTCTAGGACATTTTAAATGAGGACTTGGGTCTAGACTCTCATGATTAGGCTTAATTTTACTCCATGACCTTCACAAAACATTGTTAAATTGTGATCTCTTTAGAACAGTTGTAAGTGGGATAACGTAGGAGCCGAGTTCCACTCCCACGATAAAGCAGTTTTATTTAGGAATCTAATATTCTAATAACCAGATTTGTTCTTTCAATCTAATTTTCCTGATATAAGATAAATGATTACTAAGTTGGTATCATTAATCAAAAAGCCAATATAAATTATCTCAGTGTTTTGGGGATCATTGCTGTTCATAAATAATTAAAACATTGAAAGAGGCCATTAAGTAGATTAAAGTATGTTCAGTAGAGTTTGATGTATGATACACAGTTTTATCCTTTGTGAGCTGGGGCTGGTTACAGTGTCCTATTACCAGTCTACTACAATACAGAAACCTAGTGTAAGCATTGGAAACTTTTATAGCAGTTTTGTCACTGGAAAGAGGGCCTTGAATGTGAGTTGTCCAGGTTCTTGGCATTTGGAACGAAAAATTGGACAAAATGCACAAAGTAACAAAGGAACGAAGCAGTGAAAGCAATAGCAGGGATTTATTAAACTGAGAAAGCATTCCAAAGGTGGGAGCAGGCCTGAGCAAGTGGCTCAAGGGCCCAGTTACAAAGCTTTCTGGTTTTTAAGTAGTCCTTTTGAGGTCCCAATGGGCTACCCCTTATCTGGATGAAGGATTTGGTCCATGGCTAAGTAAAGGCTGAGGTGAATTTGTGTCCTAATGCAGATGAAGGCATGGCCCATGCTTAGTGCTTGCCCACAGTCAATCCAAGACACTTTCTTTTTCGCTCTGAGACCTCGTAGAAGTGTGGCAGGCCAGGTCTCACTAACAACTGTTTCAGTACTAAGTGGTTAAATTAAATATTAAAAGCCAGTGCCCTTATACAAAGTCTGGGATGTAACAAAAAACCATTAAGTTTTGTCTAGGCCTTTCCTGGGCCTTAAAGCATGACAAAATAACGAAGGGATTCTTAATAGGACCCACTTAGGATTAAACAAGTTTTATTGTGTATCTGAAGAAACTCCCCAGGCATCCACAAACAAGTTTATTGGGGGTCTAAAAGAACTCCTCAAACCTCCAGTGACTTAGCAAGAGAGAAGATAAGGGTAATCACCCCAGCGCCTGGATCCATTTAGAGTAAGCAAATTTACTGAGGCTCCAGGGGAAGGTTCTCAGGACTCAGATCTTAGTATAGGTTAAAAGAAGTTAATCACTTATGTCTTTAGATGAATGCACACTTACACGTAGACATACAGCTTAGAAGGTATATAAGCTCTGAAAAACTTTGTAATTTTGAGTTGGTCTGGTGATAATTTCCAGGCTTTCTCCCTGTAACCAGTTACAAAAATAACTCTCTTCCTCGCCGGTTCATCTGCATCTAGTTATTGGGCCTCAAAAAATAGCAGCCCAACCCTCAGTTTGGTCTGGGAACAGAAGTGGGAGAGTTGTATGGAGAGTAGCCTTTGATCCTTCGCTACTGGGGAGTGGGGAGATGGGATTTTTCCTTCTGGCTTAGCTTTAGGAAGTTGGTGTTAATTGGCCCTAAGTTCCCTGCCCCCAGACCCAGGTGTTTTCCTTTTGATCCAGCTTTGGGAAGCCAGCATGAACTGTCCTCAGATTCCCTACTCCCAGACCTTGCTGTTTTTCCTTGATTCAGCTTTAGGAAGTCGGCACGAATTGGCCTTAAGATCCCTGCCTCCAAACCCTATTCTCCTGCCTCATTTTGGCAGAGTACTTTCATGTGTGTTGAAAATTGGGGCTTGTTTTGTACACCTTTTGCTTTTCTTTTTCTAGCACTTTTTTTTTTTCCGTATTTTCTAAAAGCACCCATTTAGGATGGCTTGGAAACACAAACAGGTCCTTTAGCACAGTTTGAGATGCACTGGTAGAAGGTTACAGCACATTCTCAGTACTTCAGAGAATGAGATTCTGATTCCACCCCACATTCTAAGTTTTGAATACTGGTAATTTACGCATGATTCTACATAAAGTTCTTAATAAAATCAGTGCTCATTTTCCCAATTAAGTTTCTTTAGAGGAGGAGGTCTGGCATCAGAAGTTGGGCTGTGAAGTGGCACAATGCCTGGATCTACGCATCCAAAAAGGAATGGAGAATTAGGAATCCCCCAACTTTAGCTCCTAGACCCAAACCCTTCCTCTAAAATGGGCACTGGTGCAAATACCCTGACACCTTCCTGTAATGAAGCGCCAATCTCAGGCGCCAGGGCACAGACCCCCGTGCGTACCACAGCTCCAGGCCCGAGCGCTAGCCCGGGGGTAACGCCCCCACCAAGTTGATTAGGCGCCACGGAGTCCTGGGCGGGCAGGACCGGGGGCGGCACCGCGGCGGAGCGAGGAGAGCCTGGATTGGCTCGGGCCCTTGCGTCACGCAGCTCCGCCCCTCGGCCTATTTCACCCCACCCCGTCTCCGAGGTCAGGGAGCGGTTGGAGGACTGAGATTGGAGGGATGAGCGCAGACTCGATGACGCAACGGGCGGGGGAGGGGCGTGGCCGCACTCTGATTGGTGACGGAAGAGGTGGGCCGGACTGGGCCGAAATCTTAGGACTTCCGAAAGCAGCGGTGGCGTGTGCTTCAGTGCCTGGAAGTGTGCGAGAGCAAAGATGCGAAAGGTGGTTTTGATTACCGGGGCGAGCAGGTGAGGCCTCCTTTGGGTTGGCAGAGGCGGCAACGAATCAGGGGTTCGAGAGAGGAGGGGTCTGCGACCCTCCACGGACTGACCCCGGGAGCGCCCGCCCCTGACTTTGCCCAGGTTTCCCGGAGTCCCGCACTGCTGGAGGTGGGCGTGCCGGCCCCTTGAGGTGCTCAGTAACTGGGGCTGTGAATTAAACATGGCAGTGAAAGGGAAAACTAGAGCGTCAGTAAGTGACGATTGTCACAGTGATAATCCCGAGGTTATCAAGGGAATAGGGGACTCACGCGGGCCCCTTCTCTTTCCCATCTTGGAGCTTTTTTCGTACTTACTGTCTGTGCCCAACATTTTGCTCCTAACTACGTGGTCATGTCTTAAACTCCAGGTATTTTGTCTGTACAAGCCTTTTGCCTACAAATTTGAACGGTGGGGAAAAACGATCCCGTTCTATTTAGCTCAGTGCTAGAGACCTAACATACTTTTCAGAAACCCAGAGAAAATTAACCTTTTCCTACGAAGGCATGGTTGGGGTGCAGAATAACGAGCTCATAATTATTCCAGGGTTGCTCATTTAGTTTCTCAGCCTCTTCTGTTGCCTGTTTACCACTCATTTGCACTTCCATGAAGAATGTGTAGAAGATGAAGCCAATCAAACCATTTTCCTACGAGTTGCATTTGGCATTTTTGATTAAGACAGAGGACATGTTAAACGTTGAAGATTGGTCCACTTTCAATTATTTAACCACACGCATATTAACTAAGGCAGCTTGATAAGTGTTGCAGTTGGCAACTTTTTAGTTTATCCTCTCAGGTGACTTTAACAGTTGATTGGTGCTTCTTATGTGGAAGTTACTGAAATAAATCAGAATGGATTTTGTCTGTTTCTTTTACATATATTGTGATATGTGCAATTGTATAGTAAATGCTTACTATTCTCATGTGAGGACAAATAAGTATTTTTGATGGTTTAATGTCAGTGCTAACAGATACTGATGGTTCCAGCCTCTTTTTTGGGTTTTAACTATTAATATATTTGCCTGGAATCAGCTTAAGTCTTGAAAGAGAACTTATGACCCAGTTTTTCATTGCTGTCAGCCAGGCTGGTCTGACTCCGGTCGCCACTCCTACGCGGCTTGGCAATACTGTTTTTGAAGTTCTTTGTCTCAGAGTGGTGTACTCATCCCTGCCTCCCTTTCTTGGTCCTCACCTAATATTTAGTGTATTCCTACCTTCTACTTAATCATATTGAGTTTTTTTTTTTTCTGTTATTCAATTATAGTTGTTTAGAAGGATGTTACTGATGCCTGATTCTGAAGGATTCATCTGTTCCTTTATCATAGATTTCTGGTGTTCCTTATGGTGGCTATGATGCCAACAGGTGGTAGAGCCCGCCCGTGAGGAGCCTAGACAGCAAAGTAAAAATGCACATAGGAAACAGCTAATAATATGTTCTTTTCAGCCATTACTGGTGACATATTAAATCATTTTCATGAGTGCATAGTAAAAATACACATTTTAATAAGATGCTCTTTTCAGCCCTTACTGGTGATATATTAAATCATTTTCATGAGTGCATTAATAAGTACAAAATGAAAACCACTGGCAGGATAAGGCCCAGTAATAGAAAGGCTAAAGAACAACTGTTGTTTTAAGTCCAGTTATTGTGTCGTTGAAGTTTTCCAAAATGAGAAAAACACAAACTAGACTGCATCTCAAGCAAGTGACTATTAGAGTGGAGGATTCCTCCTTTCTTAAATAATGGTTGAGGCTTTTCTATCTGGGCTTCTCATTGGAGGTCAAGTTGACACAGTTTTCTGAACCAGAGAGAAATGCCTCTACCTGATGCCATCCCAGATAATCCACATCTTGTGTCTGAATTTTCCTCCCAGTGGTATTGGCCTGGCCCTCTGCAAGCGGTTGCTGGTGGAAGATGATGAGCTTCATCTGTGTTTGGCATGTAGGAACATGAGCAAGGCAGAAGCTGTCCGTGCTGCTCTGCTGGCCTCTCACCCCACTGCTGAGGTCACCGTTGTGCAGGTGGATGTCAGCAACCTGCACTCTGTCTTCCAGGCCTCTAAGGAACTTAAACAAAGGTATATCTCTTGCTGATGAATTTTTTTTTCTCTTATGTGATTGCGCAGCATAACACTTAATAAAATAAGAAAGAAAAGAAACCTAAAGAGAAACCAGATGCAGTGTAAGCCATTATCTGAGGAGATCTGTAATAGAGTGACCCATTGTGCCTCAATACCACGTTTTCATTCTTAACCATGATCATAATTATTTTATGGAGACTAACGTACATTCTGATGTGTGATCAGTTGCACTGCCTTATGTTAAGGTAACTCCTTTGACATTTCAATTCATTTTTTACACCTTTCCTTCACATGATGAATTCATTAAGTAGATAAGGCAAGTAGTGACATTTAACAAGTAAGAAAACTGAGACACGTAAATAAGGGTAATGTGCCTATGAAGATCATCCAATCTTATATTAATTGGGTGGGACCAAGACCCCAGGTCTTCTCCCTGCTTCCTAATGGGTATTTTTTCCCAAGGCCAATAAAGATTTGTTCACACCTTCACAGTAATTGGCATGCAATAGACATTTGATCAATATTTGGTATATGAAGGAATAGAGTCGTCAGTCGTATAACTCCCCTGAAAGTGAACACAAATTGCATGTAGGTGTACAATGCATTATTCTGGACAGAGAGGGCTTTTTATTTACTTGTTTGTTTGTTTTTAAATTGTAAGAGGAATTTATGATGAAAAAAGGCCAAGAACCCCGCACTAGTTTATGCTGCCCTAGGGCTATCTGGAATAATTAATTTTCAAATATTTTAGTATTGAGGCACTTAAGAAACAAAAAATTACCTTGTTTCCTTGGACAGTAAAATGAAGTGTGTAGAAACAATGAAGGCCTTCTTGATGAAGACATTTGCTGAAGAAAAATACTTTGTATTTTATGTGCATTGGTAATCATTTGCGTTTCCCCGTTACAAATGCCCAGATTACTAAGTGAAAGCTCATTTTCTTTACTCCCGCTCTTTTTGCTGTGGCCTTAGTCCTTTGTAAATGTGGCTTCTGGCAGGGCTCGGTGGCTCACGCCTGTATCCCTAGCACTGTGGGAGACCAAGGTGGGTGGATCACAAGGTCAGGAGAGCAAGACCGTCCTGGCTAACGAGGTGA
This sequence comes from Cebus imitator, assembly GCF_001604975.1. Lineage (NCBI taxonomy): Eukaryota > Metazoa > Chordata > Mammalia > Primates > Cebidae > Cebus > Cebus imitator. Next base: position 1,821,713 of record NW_016107856.1, read on the forward strand.
AACCCCGTCTCTACTAAAAATACAAAATACTAGCCAGGCATGGTGGCACGTGCCTGTAGTCCCAGCTACTTGGGAGGCTGAGGCAGGAGAATCGCTTGAACCCGGGAGGTGGAGGTTGCAGTGAGCCGAGATCACACCCCACTGCACTCCAGCCTGTTGACAGAGCAACTCCGTCTCAAACAAACAAACAAAAAATGTGGCTTCTCTCTCCACTACGGCTGAGCTCTTAGAGTTTTCTGCCACATCCTTTTTAAAAAAAAAACCTGAGGAGATTTTCTAGGCTCTATTCTCACAGAAATTGTGATATATTCCACATCCCCTACTCCTCTGTAACTTAAGAGTCTCCAGAGCTGTGAAGCTATATGCTAAACATCCTTATGGAGATAAAAACCATAAAGCTGAGAAAAGTTATGAGCTTCTAATCAGGTTTTTAGGCATTCTTTTCCCAAACCTTAGCCAGCTGGCTTCTTACCTGCTTTGTTTAGATTTTGTTATATTTTCTTATTTGGCAGAAAAGAACCGTCATTTCCCAGTTAATAATACTCCATTCTGATGCAGTTTACTTTTGAGACTTAAAGTTTTAACATTGATAGTACAGACTATCCCAAATGCCTCCCAAGGTTCAAGATATTTGGTTCTTTATCACAAGTTTAGTAATACAGTATTTAGTAAGATATTTAGCAACTTAGCACAGATTCAAGGCAGTGATGCTGTGGAGCAGAAGGGATCAGATGATAAGTGAGTTGTCCCAGGTGCCTGTCATCCACATTTTACTGAAGTTTTGAGGTATTTATTTAATTCACAAACAGCCTTTTTGTTTTGAGATGGTTGGTGTTATTCAGATTTAGGAAATGATGTTTGTAGTGATATTCACAAATTTGTACTATATGAAAGTGTCCAGATAGATTCTTGCTTATGTCAAAGCTCTGCTACCCTCAGTGGCTCAAATGGATCTCCTCAGTTATAAGTCTGAAGTAAACTAGAGCTAAAGAGAGCTTGAAAATTCCTTCTAATGACTGAAGCAACAGCATCCCTGACACCTGGTCTTTCCATCTGTAGCACTCTCTTCTGTTAGGTATGTGCAGATGAAAACTAGTAAGAAATAGTGATTCTGTTTTATCTATAATAGAGCGATTGTGGCAGTTATTTTATTGATGAGTGGTATGTCATTTTACTGAAGCCAGAGTTTAATTTGGTGTCTTTACTAAACATTTCCTCTTTGTTCCTAGCCAAATATGTCAATATTCTTAGATAAAAGTTTGCAAATAAGGTAATGGAACAAGCAACAGTGGATGAACTCACAGTATCTTTGTGGCACTTATATGATGAAATAGTAGTAACAATATCGGCATTTTATTAAATGGTCAATTTAATAACTTGAGTCATTTGTCAGTTATTTATAGAATGATCATGAAATGTTTGTATGTGATCTGTATTGAAAACCATGTATGCATTTCAGGGTCCTAAATTTAGGAGCTATGGCTCTTAATGTCGGGTTATTCAGAGACAGTGTGGCACATAGAACTCTAGGGGATATTCTGAATATTTAATGGTGTCTGTGAGTATCATGAGAGCAGGCTTTACCCGTTTTGAACTTAGTTCAAAATAAGTACACTTAGATGAAGACTTATATAGGTTTAAAACTGAAAATGCTTTTTCAACTCAGCATTTCGTGTCCTTTCCATGACAAGTATCCAGGAGGAAACCCAACAAGAATACCTTACCCCCATTCATCTTTTATAATGTCATTGTATTCTTAATGAACTTTCATCATTTTATGATGCATAGGACTTGTCGATGAACAAAGGTTTCCACATGGATCTTCTGTTTCATTATATATTTTGGCATTCAGATTTCAGCATTAATAGATCAGGTCAGGTGAATATCAGTATGATATAAATTTTACTTGTCAACCAGAGGAGATGTGGATTTTTTTTTTTTTTTTAAAGCAAGACACTTTGTAAGATGAGGAAAGTGGGTTTAATAGATAGAGGGTTGCTGCAATACCTTGTTGGGAAGATAGAGCTGGAAGGAATTGTTGGTCAGAGGTTTTGCTTCAAGTCCATGATGACTCCACAGATTGTTTGAAGCCACTACCAAAAAAAGAATTCTCAAATATTTACTGCGGCTAAAGAATAACTGTTGAGAAAGAAATGCTGTAACTCTAATGTACTATAAATTCTTTTGAGCTTGCTGTGGCTAATTTATTAATTTAAAAAGTATTTTTTGTCTTTTTTAAGCCTTCTTGATTCTAGTCACTCTAGAGATAAAATATACAATCTTGTCTTGATGTTTTTACTTGCAACTCACAATCTTGTCTTGGTGTTCACCTGCAGGTTTCAGAGATTAGACTGTATATATCTAAATGCCGGGATCATGCCTAATCCACACCTAAATATCAAAGCACTTTTCTCTGGCCTGTTTTCAAGGTAATTTCCATTTTATGTTTGAAGTGATTGGAAGGAATGTGTTCATTTTTCTGCCTAGTTTTGCTGGTGTGTTAAGTTGGAGGGGTGAAAGGTAACAGGGTATTGAAAAGGTTGAAGACAGAAAAAGAAGGTGTTGCAACCGTATCATCTCAATCATCTTTTGTGGAGGTTGCTGAAAGTCCTGCTTTTTATGGTATTCTAAGTCTCCAGGACATTCTAAGTGGTTGGATGGTTTAGAAGGTCCATTTTTGGTCTGCCCGGATATGCCTATTAGCAAGAACATTTTGAAATTAGGCAGAGTTCTAGATTTCTCAGAGAGACTCCAATTTCCAGGAAAGCTACTTTGACCTATTTCCCAGCTGTATGTCAGGTGCTCTGGCCAGCAGGTTGGGGAAATGCAGAGAACTAATGTCTTTCTGGGAGATTCTCATTACACATTTGTGTAGTGGCTTTCAAAACTGTTGAAACACAACCGGAGAATTCTTATTTATAGGAATAAATCTTATTTTGTGACCCAACAAACTTATTCATAAATTTGCATTCTTACTGTGTGCTACTCACTATACTAATACTTTTGCTTTACTTCTTTTCCATTAAAAGTCTCTCTCTCTCTGCATTGGTCTTGACCTACTAAATTGACCTCACAGCAGAACAACGTATTAATATGTTTGAAGAATTCCCAGTTAAAAAACAACCTGTGGCAATTAAACATACTTTGTGCGCAGGAAGACTTTTTCCCTTTGGCGTAGCCTATTATTCCTTTAGAACACTTACCTATAACCTGATTTGGAAAGAGATGAATGGAGTTTTAGCAGCAGGTTTTTGAGAGACTCAAGTTCCTATTGGTAGTGTGAGCTGTAAGTATGTAAATACTTCTGTGAATTAGTGGGGGGAAGGAGGGACTTTGGTATTTCATTTAATACAATAACCCAGTCTGAGAAATAGGGATTTTTTATTCGTGTCATTACAGAATCAAGGGAGGTGCAGTTTATGAGTGAGGGGGATGGGTTGGGAAGCATCTCCAGTTAAAGAAGCTTTAAAAGTCTTACAATTTTCTTCTGCTGTTTCAGAAATGTGATTCATATGTTCTCCACAGCTGAAGGCCTGCTGACCCAGGATGATAAGATCACTGCTGATGGACTTCAGGAGGTGTTTGAGACCAATGTCTTTGGCCATTTTATCCTGGTAAAGAAGCTGTAGGCTTAGTCAGCTAATATTTGGTGTGATAGTTTCTGTAGAGCTCTGGGCACAGTGTATTATTATGGTTGAGGAACCAGTTAACTGATTTAATCTCATGTTTGAGTTCTCTTGGTTGCATTTGGCTTGTTTATTGTAAGCATGGGACATATCTGGAACCTTTCCTATTAGATTTTTCTTTAATAAATGTACTAATAGTTTTTGATTTTCAGAATTACTGCAAAGATAGTACAGAGAATTTCTGTATATTCTATACCCAGTTTCCCCTACTATAAACATTGTGCATTAGTATGATACATTTTTCAAAATAGATGAATCAGTTCTGCTACATTATTATTAACTTATGTACATACTTATTGGGTTCTGTTTTGGCCTAATGTCTTTTTTCAGTTCTAGGATCCTGTTCAAAATACTACATTGCATTTAGCAGTCATGTCTCCTTAGACTCTTCTTGGTTATGACAGCTTCTCAGACTTTCCTTGTTTTTGATGACCTTGACAGTTTTGAGGAGTACTGCTCAAGTGCTTTGTAGAGTCTCTCATTTGGATTTTGTCTGATGTTTTTCTCATGGTGAGATTGAAGAATGTGGTTTTTAGGAAAAAGGCCAGAGAGGTAAAGCGACATTCTCATGATATCATATCAAGGATGTATTCTATCAGTATGACTTCTCATTGTCAATATTAACCCTGATCACCTGGCTTGAGGTAATGTTTGTCGGGTTTCTCCATTGTTAAGTTACTTTTTCTTTCTCCCTTTTCATACTCCGCTCTTTGAAAGAAAGTAACTATGTGTAGCCAATGCATACTGGATAGTGCTCTACATCCTTAAGAGTGGATTATCCACAGAAATTATTTGGATTTTTTTCTGCATGGAGATTTGTCTGTTCTCCTTCCTTTATGTCTTTATTCAGTCATTTATTATATCCATAAGGACTCATGGATTTTTTTTTTTGTACTTTGAAGTTATAAATACTGTTTAATTTTCTTGCTCAAATTTTTCCAGTTTTGGTCACTGGTAGCTCTTTCAGTTGGCTCCTATTTGTCTTTGGCACACCCCCATCATTGTGGTTTTTCTGTTTTTGTTTTAGCTTTCATTTTGAGCAGCTTTTTACTATCTGGCACTATAAGATGCTTCAGACTCATCTTTTGTATTCTTCAGTCCTAGAATCAGCTACTTTTCTAAAGACGTTCATTTCCTTTATCAGAGAATGGTTATTAGAAACCAAGATCTGGGTGCTTATTGCTACTGAGATATCTGTGTCTTCTAAACCCTCTCAGCTAATAGACCAAGGATATATATATGTGCATACCAACTCGTGCATGTATACGTATCTGTAAATATTTTTATGCGTAACTCATACATGTCTCTTTTAGATAACTAGTTGATACTGATGTCTCTGACTCTAGTCTCTTACCATATAGATCATTCTATCTTCCTCCCCATGCTTACAGCTAATGCTCGGCTTATGACCACGATTGGTTCCGACAGACCAGTCGTAACACGATTTGGTCCTAAGTTGAGTAGGCTATATGCACGCGGAGATGGTAGTGCTGCCGGAAGCTGGTCCGCACTGTCGTCCGCCCGGCTTGGCAACGTTTGCGCTGCCAGACGCAGAGCAGTCGTGGCTAGCGATTGTGGTCGTAAAGTCGAATGGTCATAAGTTGCATAGGTCGTAAGTCGATCAATACCTTTATTTGTGATGTCCCACTTCAACAGTGACAAATCTGACTCCCACCGTCCTCCATCCATTTACTTAATTCTTCAGTTTCAGTATCGATGGACAGTGGTTTCAAAATTGTTATCTGTACTCTGACAGTATATTTTAATACTTTTTTTTTCTTTCACCGAGATTCGGGAACTGGAGCCTCTCCTCTGTCACAGTGACAATCCATCTCAGCTCATCTGGACATCATCTCGCAATGCAAGGAAATCTAATTTCAGCCTCGAGGACTTCCAGCACAGCAAAGGCAAGGAACCCTACAGTTCTTCCAAATATGCCACTGACCTTCTCAGTGTGGCTTTGAACAGGAACTTCAACCAGCAGGTAAGGCCTGTCCCAGTGATATGGAAATGGCAGGGGAGGGCTCTCTTAATTGCCTACTATTGATTTCCTAGTAAGGTAACTGGCTTTCCACTAACTCTTGTAGTTTAGATTGATAGTTGGTGTATATGAAAGTTTTGGGGGGAGGTAATCAGCTCCTGACATTTTAGTTATAGGTAGTTCATTAATCATTCTGTGGTACATCAGGCATTCTCACTTATGTTAACAGAGTGACACTACTAAAAGTAATAATAGCTACTGTTTCGGTACTTGCTGTGTTTCAGGTGCTGTATTCATCTGTGTATGTCATTATATACCTGCCTCATTACATGGAAATGGGTCTGAGTATTCCCATTTTCAGATGAGGACACTAAATCTCGGAGAACTTAGGTTGTTTATCTGATGATCACACACTCGTAAATGGTAGAGCTCAGAATTGAGCCCAAGTCTGCCTGACTTTACAGCCTGGACCTTTCCCACTGCACCATGCTGCCTCCTAGTGTTTGTCATAGCAGATGTTTATAGGACAGTCAAGTAGTTATAAAACCTTCTGGATAGTGGTGGTTTTAGGTCAGACTCCAGAGCTCTGTCTCTATGAGGATCTCCGTTTATAGGATATTTTTTAGGGGACGGTGACCCTTGTTGGTCATACTGGGTCCTTGTGGCCACTATGGTCTGCAACTTACTGCTTCTTTGTATGTCTGTTGCCCAGATCTAAATTCTTACGTGAAAATCTCCAGTCTTCCCTCTGGACATTTTGTTTTGTTTGCTTTGATTAACAGTGTTGTATGAGTATGGGGCTATGGAGAAGTTTAATTTCACTAACATTTACAAAAGACCTGTCATGTTTAGGGCACTGGGCCAGGCTTAGGGTTAAGGAAGAAAATGAAAAAAAGATGATCAAGAGTTATGTCTTCCCTCAAGGGAGCTTCTTGGATCATGAATTAGACATAGAAATATAAGCCTTATGTGATGGTCAAGACTTGGCTTATTTGGGAATGGCTGCCTTTCTCAGGTGGTATTCTGTGATCTGGCTCTTAAGAATCTTGCCCCCTCCCCCCCCGTTTTTTTTTTTTTTTTTTTGGAGACAGGGTGTCATTCTTTTCCCCAGGCTTGAGTGCAGTGGCACAGTCTTGGCTCACTGCAACCTCCATCTTCTGAGTTCAAGTGATTCTTGTGCCTCAGCTTCCTGAGTAGCTGGGATGACAGACATGTACCACCCCACCCAACTTTTGTATTTTTAGTAGAGACAGGATTTTACCATGTTGGCCAGGCTGGTCTCAAACTCCTGGCCTCAGGTATTCTCCTGCCTCAGCCTTCCAAAGTGCTGGGATTACAGTGCCCGCACCCAGTCTGAATCATGCCTCTTACAAAGTTGAAGCTAAGAGCATACTTTCTAGAACTGGATTTGAATCCAGACTCTGTCACTAGCTTTGTAACCCTAGGCATATTATTTAATCTCCCTATGCCTCAGTTTCCTCATCTGGAAAATAAGGATAGTAATAGTGCCTGCCTCACAGATTTATTGGGAATGAAACAGTCACAGCAGTGCTTTATATTCAGAATGTGAGTTTGTGTGTGCATGTGTCTGCACAAATATATACATGTGGCGGTGCATGAGTGTGGGTATGTGTGTGCCTGCCCATGTGTAGGGGGGTCATACGTACATGTATGGGTTTTGTGAGTGTGTGCAGATGTGTTTGTGAGTGTATGTTTGGGGTATGCGCATGTGTGTAGGTGTCTGTGCATGTGATCTGCACATGCGTGTGCATGTTCTTGTATTGGCTGTTGTTATTGCAGATGGGACTCAGCATGTTGGCCCAATCGTGCACCTCCTTCTGAAGTTTCTTGAGATGTTTAAAAACTTGTCACAACTGCTTCCTGGTACTCTGAGAACTCCCTATTAGAGGGATTAGCTTTCCCTTTCATAAAAAGCTCTGGGATTCTATTTAAGTCTCAATTATTAAATAAGGTTTGGGATTTTATCTTTTACAAAAGAGAGAGATTTAGCTATTGCCTGTAAAATCTGTTGGGATTGGTTCTCAGCCAGTGACTTTTTCTCCTTGGCCTTTATGAGGAAAGAAGCAGCTGAGTAGAATGACATGAGGGGATTCCTTTTGAAGCCATGTGTTACTGGAAATGTTGTCAGGTTCTATACAGGCTGCCTGATAGACTTTATCATCCATGCATGCTCGCCCACTCAAGCTGTATGGGAATACTCAGGATCATCGCAATTGAATCCCTATGATTCAATAAATAGAAGGAGACGGCCTTGGTTAAGACTGTCGTCTTTCTTTTTTGTTTCTTTCCCAACATGAGAAAATTATATATGTTGGAAACCTTGGATTTTAGTTTGAAGATGTCTTCGTTTAGGACAGAATAGTCCCCAACTGTTCCTAGGTAGTTCCTACAATAAGACATTTTCCTTAGCTGTTTTTGGGGCAGAGTGCGTTATTTCAAGTCTCAGCTCTTGACTTTTTTTCTAGAGTATTGTTTGTAAATCAAGGGGATTCTCAGAGGATGGTTGATCCGTGTTAGGCGATGCCAAGCCTCTACAGCAGCAAATAAAGGAGGAAAAGCCTCCAGGTTCTCTTGCCCAGGGTGTGTCTGTCCATTGAACTGTTACACTGGCACTTCCTATTTTTTTTATTTAAAAGAAAAAATGAGATTAAAAATGATAAAAGTGTGTTAAAATACTATCAAAATAAGATAAGATGTGTAGTATAAATTAAACTAAATAAAATAGTAAAACAAATCCCAGCATTCCAGGGCTTAACTATAGATCACATAGGACCCTTTATATTAGCATAAGCTCTATGTTATTGGGGCTCTCTTTATAAGGTGGAACTTTCTAAAATAAGTACTGGGCTAAGGACCTGATTTAGAGATCTTCAGTTGGAGAGAGTTTTGTGACAGCACATACAGCCTGATACCAGGAGCACCCACCTCAAGCTAGAGGTATGGATCTTACGTACCTGCAGGGAAACAGACACATACTTTAGGTTTAGCTGTCTATTTATTAGGCCAGAAACTCCTTGAAGGCAAGAACTGTACTCAGTACTTCTTTTTATCTTAAATGCTCATTATGATTGAAAAGCTGATCTTCAGTTAAGCCAATAATCAGGAAAACTCAGATAACTAGGCCCTACTTTTCTCTCCCAGCTTTAAGATTGGTTATTTTTTGGCTGGATGTGGTGGCTCACGCCTATAGTCCCAGCACTTTGGGAGGCTGAGGCTGGCGGGTCACAAGGTCAGGAGTTTGTGATCAGACTGGCCAATGTGGTGAAACTCTGTCTCTACTAAAAATACGTAAATTAGCCAGGCGTGGTGGTGGGAGCCTGAAGTTCTATCTACGCGGGAGCCTGAGGCAGGAGAATCGCTTGAACTTGGAAAACGGAGGTTGCAGTGAGCCAAGATTGTGCCACTGCACTCCAGCCTGGGTGACAAAGTAAGACTTCATCTAAAAAAAAAAAAGATTGGTTATTTTTTTTATACTGTAAGTTTCATGAGAATAGAGACTTTGTCCTACTAATTTTTTCATCCTGGGTGCCTCTTATAGTGGGTTCTCTTAATACATGATTCTTCAACATAAATGTGTTACCCAACTTCAGAGACAACTCAGAGCATGAATTCTTTATTACCTGACTCCCTGGCTCACGTGCATACCTCTCTTATTAACTACCACGTAGCTGGACTGAGTCAGTATACATTGAGTTAAAATCTTACTGCTACCCATCTCGGTTCCTAGGGTCTCTATTCCAGTGTGGTGTGTCCAGGTACAGCATTGACCAATTTGACATATGGAGTTCTGCCTCCCTTCATATGGACGCTGTTGATGCCAGCAATATTGCTGGTAAGTGATGAATACATCTTTTCTTAGCTTATGAAATCTCTTTTTGGGACCTAGTAGATGTGTCTCAGGGTTGGGAAATGATGTAAGGAACTGAACCTGAATGCCATTTAACTTGAGGTTTTTGAACTTAATTACATAATGTGAAACCTCTGCTTAATATTTCTTAAGTATTACTTCTGTGCCACCATTTGAGTGTGCACTTCTCTTTAAAGGAATGTTTCATTGCCCATGCACCACAGATCCCAAGAGTTCTGTAATCATATAAGTTTAGAAAACCCATGTTAAACATTGTTAAACTGGACTTGTTTTTAAACAACTTCTTCTGAGTTTTCGAAGTGGTCATGTGCATTAAAAGTTCCCAAGAAGGGGATAATTGTGCATTATGAACCATGTTTTTGCTTCGTGATTTGAACATCTGACAGGACCATTGTTCCTCCGGCACACATTGAAAAATACTACTTTTAGGAAATGATTCTATCTTCAGGGCTCAGGAAGAAATGTCTCTCCTTCAGGGCAGGCATAAAGAAAAGATCAGAAGTATATAGGCCTTCATGTTAAACGTAGTTGATTTGGAGTAATGGAGATTAAGTTATATATCTTTTTTTGACTTCTTTATTTTTTGGTCACTTAAAAAATGTTCTATAATCAGAAAGGGAGATTTTCTTTTTTAACATTTAAATGAATAATTCTTTTGTGACTCTATTCTAAACATCACAAAATAATTGTTGTTTTCCACAGATTCGCTTTTTTGCAAATGCATTCACTTTGACGCCATACAATGGAACAGAAGCACTGGTATGTTACTGAAGTTTTTACAGCTTGTATGAGGGCTTAGCAGCTGTGAATTATAGGTTCACTGGTAGTAAAAATAATTTCAACAGAAAAGATAATAAGTTCTGTGAATAATCAAGGTCCTGTTTGGAACTAAAAGCAGACTTTAAGGCTAAGCGCAAAACATTAGGAGTGAAGTTTGCGAGTGTAACATCTACCATGGCACTGGGCATCATGACTACAGGGAAAGCACTTCTTTAGAGGCAAGATACACCAGCAGCTGGAGGAGAGACAGGCAGTGGGACACTGGAGGGGCAGGCAAAGCAGGACGGTGACTGCACAATCAGTCCATGATTTCCCGTGGAGAAAGTGCATCTTGTGGGTCAAGAGCCAGGATAACAAAGTTCAATGCCACTCCCCTCTATGAAGATTTTCTTCCCTCTTAGAGGATCAAGTTGTTATTTTATTAGGAAGCCAGTGGATTTCCTTAAATCTCACATGGCAAATGGATTGCATATGTTTCCTCATCAGTGGCAGATGTTACTAATGGGCTATAATACTTCTTTTCTGCTTTACACAAGTGATGTCTCTGAATATTCTTCAACCCAGAGCTCCAGAGGCAGCCTCTACTAATGGATCAGAATTGTCCTACATAAAAAACCCTCTGTATCTGAGTCAGTTCTTTATGTTTGTCCCTCTCATTCTTTTGAGCTCCTTCAGGATTTTTGTTCACTTTGGAAACCTAAGGGCCTAGCACTATAGTATTTAGTAGATTCTTAAATCTTGACTGAATTGAAAGTAGCTAAGGCAGGCATAATTGGAATTGGCTTTGATGTTCTTGTTTTGGTAATCATTACAGAAATAAATGCATTTATTGTAGGGACACAAATTGATTATAGAAGCAAGTGCTTTTAAACTATATTTTAATTAGTTCTCAATATATTTGCCAAACCGTTCACTGATTATATTTGAGAGGATATTTATAATTTGTGTGGGGAGCTCTGTAAAGTGTTAATTGTAAGTCACCACCAGCCTCACTCACCTTGGGCAGAAGAAACAAATCATTGACACGTCCTTCCTTTCCAGGTATGGCTTTTCCACCAAAAGCCTGAATCTCTCAATCCTCTGACCAAATATCTGAGTGCCACCACTGGCTTCGGAAGAAATTACATCACAACCCAGAAGGTAAATGTGCTTACCTTGTTGCACTGATATTTGCTGCTGGGTTGATGAATTAAACCCAGTGTTCCTGACCAGCTCCTCAGCTCCCATCTCCCCTTCTCTAGGTCCTCACTGTTCACTGGCATCGCACTGGTCTGATTTTATTTCATCTTGCTCTCTCCTGCTTCTAAGCCTTCACACATCTTGCTCTCTCTACCTGAGCTGCTCTCAGCCTCTTCTTTCAACTGATTTCTGCTCATCCTTCAGATCAACTTATCCCATAGCCTTTAGTGACCCCACAGACCAGTTGGTACCTCTGTGGTAGGCTTTCTTGAAATCCTGTACCTGTTTCAGACCATGTTTGTTCACCTTCGGGTTCCCCTGTCAGAATGTAAGCTCTGTGAGGAGGAGGCTGCCTTGCCACATGGTAGGTACTCAGTCAATACGTTGCAAGTTGGATAAAATATGAAGTGTCTTTCTGTGTGAAGTTAACTTCACTTAAAGTATTCAATTCTGCTTGTGACAATTATCAGCTTTAATAGATTGGTGTTTTGAAGAGGGACAGGATGGTGTTTTGAAGAGGGACAGGATAATGTGCAGAAAAAAAATCAAATCAGTACTGTGCTTTTTAGACTTGGTATAATCTTCTGAAATGAAATCAAACATAGAGTTACATACTGGGGAATGAAAAAATATATTTTAAACTAAGAACTATTTTTTTGGTACTTTTGTCATGAGTGAGGTTTGTTTCAGCATCTGATTTTCTACTGCTCAGACTGTTGTGAGGAGGTATTAGCATAAGATACAATGAGATTGAGGCGACTGTTAGCTCAGGTAAGTCAAGTAACTGGCATTGATTGTGGCCTCTGTTAGTAGCATGAGCTGAAAGGGGAGCCATGAACTTGTCTTCCTGTGCTATCTCTTCACTAAAAGTGAACCTTCTAGGTTTTTCAAAACATGTTCTGTGGGATACTAGTTTCTTGAGAAGGTTTGCAAGAAGCAGTTCCTCTGGCAAGTAAAATTGAATCATGCTTCATATTACATTCTCCTCTTTCAGAGACTTGTACAGCATACATCAGCAAAGTAAAGGCTGTGAGAAGTCGAAACAGTTAAGAAATGTGTGTGAAATATTTAATGCTGCTGTTTTCAAAGAGTTCTTGACGATAAATTTTTTTTTAAGCAAATTTTATATAATCTAACATCCCTTTGGGGAATTCTATTGCAGACTAATAAATAGCTTACTTTAGGCTTGCAGAGTGTGTTTGAACTTACTATCTATCAACTTGGAGAGAATGATTTGTTTATTAAGGGGAGACATGTTTAATTCTACAAACTGACACAGTCATTAGCACTTTATGGAAATGCATTGAAGAAAGTATTTTAACGTTTGATTAATTTGGGTAAGTCAGCTTTCTCTTGTGTTAAAAGATGGAGTTGAACTAGAAGAGTTCTGTAATGCTTCTTCCAGTTCTGTTATAGAAAAACTCTTAACATGACTGAGTGAATATAAATGTTATTTTCAAAAGGTTCAAAAGTTTAATTTTTAGCCTTTCAGTTTTATGAACAAAGAGCCTGTTCTTGAAGTTTAGGCTCTGTGTTGACTTATAAAAAGGATAGCACTATTTTAAAAGGGCTGAAGATTTGCCTTTACCTACAATCGAGATTTTCTGCATGAAACACAAGAATGTAAAATAACTATAGATTAAACTAGAGAGAATTTTAAATTTCTTGCATGTGAAAGCATTTAGGAGAGAGGCAGTCTTGGGCTGCCATGGCAACTCCACACATTCTCAGGTACCCAAGTTTCTTGCAGTCACCGCTGGGCCATCTTTAGGGCGTGGCCCTCAGGCTTGCTGCTCAAGAGAGTGATATGGAAGAAGGAAGAAGAAAGGACACTTTATTCCTTTTGAAGAGACTCCAGGCAGTATTTACATCTCACTGGCCAGAACATAGTCTGATGGCCCCAGCACTCATTGTTTCAATGGAGGCTGAATTATCATCTTTTATCTGGAGGGCAGTGAGCCCAGTTAAAACCAGGGCCCTTTACTAAGCCAGATGGATATTAGGAAGTGAGTAGCTGTTAGAAATTCACAAAACTCTTGATTTTTCTGTTTTATCCTTTGATTGGTATCTTCTATTTCCTGGGTATATGAAAGTTAGGGAGATAGCAAACTCAGATCTTTCAGTCTTGCTGCTTAAGGGAAGCATCAGTGGGTTTGGTGAGTGTTGGAACTGAGACTGAGATTTAGTATGTCTTCAGGTGTAGCAGGAGCAGCCACGAGAAACAGATCTCAAATGAAGAAGGAAGATGTTTATTTGGCCTGGGAGCCTGAGCGATAATTGGTCCAAAGCTCAGCTCATCTAACAAAGGAAGGCTCTGCCTTTATATAGGCTTATACTTTAAATACTACACGTAGAAGAATCTTAGGTTTACAGCCTTAGAAATCACTTTATGAAAGGGTTTCAGTTTACAGCTTCAGGAATCACATGTGAAAAGGGTTTCGGTTTATAGTTTTAGGACTCACATGTGAAAAGATTTCGGGTTTGATCTTGTTTTAAGTAAAAACAGTGTCTTCTGGAGAGTTTCCCCAATACCAAGCATGTTATTTACAGGAAGGAGATTCAGGAGGCGCTGGCTGGCCTGCCCTCTCCTCTATTGAGATGCACAGTGGATGACAGAGCGGGAGGCAATCCCAGATGCCTGTGTCTCCTTCCTACTGTTATTACAAACATCCAGCTGTCCTCTGAAGCCTCCTGGGCAAAGCTAGGCAGCCTGGTCTGTTCCAGTTGGAGAGTGGTGCTTCCACATTCTGAACCAGCAACTGCCACCCAGGTCCAGCCGGAGTCTGGCCTCTCGCGAACCCCCAACTCCTGCTAGTCACTGAGCATGCTCACTGCAGGTCAAGAAGGTGATTCTTTAAATACTACCTTATACAGGAGAGCTCTGGCTGGCATCTGGTGGTACCCCTCTGAGACATATCATCTACCCAATTTGAGACCTTCACCACTTTATAATATCAGTGAGAGGTCTTACTCTCATTCTCGCTTTCCAGATTCTCTGAAGAAACTGATAATGTTTCATATAATATACTTGTGATGTCATTTTTTGGCTAACTACGGTAGTGATGAATCCCCTAATCATCTGAAGGAACAGGGATAGTAGACAAGGGAGCAACAAACAAACGCCTATTATTATTATAACACTTATGATGAGGGTCTTGAATCCTCCTAAGGATGAGAACCAACCCTCAAATAAGGACTTAGGGTTAAATCCGTGCCACACCTGTACAGGCACGTGTGCCAGCTTGGTCATGTCTCGCACAATATCCTCCACTGCTTGCCCCGGTCATCTATATGCAGACAGCAATTGGTTAGATTGAATTTTCCGCAGACGACTCCTTCAGCTGCCAGCAAATAGTCTAGGGCCAGCGGTTCTGGTCTCATTTGAGTTTCTTGTCGGGCCAAGAGGGACAGAGCTTTGCCCGTTTCATTAGTATTTCCAAAATAGCCTGCAACTGGATAATCCGGTTGACCATGTAAATAGGGGTCCGGTATCCCCATGAGCCATCCTCTGCCCATGTAGTCGGCCTATCATACTCCATAATTCTCTCTAGTGGCCACTTGTCATCTATCTAGTCTCCTATTTTTAGGTGTCTTTTCTCCCTAGCAGAGTAGACTGAATACCCTAACAGCTCACCTGACTTAACAGATAATAGGAAGAAAGAGGGCTTAATGATGCCTGTGCCATAGCTACCTGTCCATCTCCCAGATTACACACCTTATACTGAGTACCATTATATAAACGGGTTCCCTTCTGTGTCCCTCTACATTTATAAGAACTGTAGTACAAAAGAATGGCAGTAACTTTTACACCCTACCTGGAGTATATACTGAGGGCATTCTTTAAAATTGGTTAATGTTCATACTGTACAAGTCCAAATATTAAGAACAAGTCCCACGATGAATTTCTTCATGCTTCAGCCCTGCGTGGACCAGCCAGCTTCCAGGATGTGGCTGGAGCAAGGCTTGTTGTCCTTTTTAAGGTGATTCTGCAGTCCTTGCCTTGGTCCAAGTCTCAGCTGTTGCTGGTTTTTACACGGCTGTGGTGGATTCAGGCTGGGATTCTCTACCTTCACGGCTGTGGGATTGGTCAGGATCAGGTCTGAGGTCCTTTCCATTGTGGCTTTAGAGGGGCGGTACTCCCGTCCTTTATCCACACGTGATCACCTAGTAAGAAAGGATGAACTGGGGAGAAAAAGGCTTACAGGGCATTTGTTATTTATTCAGGTTGAAGTATCCTGAGCGATTCTCCCTAGAGCTGGTAACTAGCATCCTAACTCAATCTTTCACCACTCCCAAGGAGTTCCCGGGAGTGCCCGGAGTAGGGGAGGGAGCCTAAGATATAAGACTTCATAGGGGAATATCCTGTTTTTTTTTTTTTTTTTTTTTTTTAAAGGGGATACATCTAATTTTGAATAACATCAAGGGAAGTACCTGCACCCGCTTTGATCCTGTTTCCTGATACACTTTCCCTAAGCTATTTTTGGTAGTCCGGTTCATTCTTTTCACTTTTCCCGAGCTCCAAGGGCAATAGGCAGCGTGCAGTTTCCAGAATAATACCCCAGGGCCATCGCTATCTTCTGGGCCAAGTTCACCACAAATGCTGGTCTGTTGCCTGGTCTGATGCGCAGTGGCAGTCCAGACCTAGGGATAAGATCTTGAAGCAGCACACAGGTTACTTCATGGGCCTTTTTCTTTGTACTTGGAGAGTCAGAAAGGCATATCGCGAATCAGTGTAAATGTTTGCAACCTTGCCATTACTCAACTTTGGGGCTCGAGTCAGAGCAATGAATTCAGCCTTCTGAGCCGAGGTGCTTTGAGGCAGTGACTTGGCTTCTATTACACTGTCTAGAGTTGCCACTGCAGAGCCTGCACACCTTTCTCCTTGTGGATTAATAAAGCTGCCCCCATCCACATCCAACTCCCAGTCTGCTGCTGTCCATGGCTGATCCCAAAGCTCAGGCCTGCTGGAATAGACTGAGTCCAAGACTTTAACACAGTTCTGTTTAACCAGGCCCTCTGTCATTGGGAGCAAAGTGGCGGGGTTTAAGGTGTTGCAGACCTCAATGCTGATGCAGAGATTTTTATTTTAGCAGGCTCCGGTATTTGGCAGGCCTAGCATTTGTTAACCAAAGATGTCCTTTGGTATTCATTACGGTCACTACTGTGTGGGGTGCTTTGATATTTAAATTATTCCCTGAGTTGAGGCTAGTATCTTTAATTGCCGTTCCTCTTCCCCCACCCCTCCCCGCCCCCTCCGACAGCGCGAAAATGCTGTGTTAAGTTGGCTAGCCCCAAAGCCAGGGCTGACAGAAGTTTTGCTTTTTGCTTCTGCCTCATTCAAAAGGTGTCCTGTCTTCTCCCCTCCCTTCTTTGTCACTTTGTATGGGGGCTTGGCCAGTACAGCGAAGTTTGGAAATCCACAATCTACAGAAGCCCACTGCTCCCAGGAACTATCCTACCTGCCTTCTAGTATTGGATTCTGGCAGGTTGCAAATTACCTGCTTCCTTTCTGTTCGTAGGCTGCGTTCCCCCTTCTGGATGTTAAACCCCAGATACTTCACTTGCTGTCGGCAAATCTGGGCTTTTCTTTTTAGACACTTTATATCTACAGTCCTCCAGGTGCCAAAGTAAGGCATTTGTTTGTGCAGCCGACTGCCGTGGGGTGTCCCAAAAGAAGATCATCAGCATATGGGGGCAGCATGCAAGCAAGAAGCTTTTAGGGGGGCGGTTACAGGCTAATGCCTCCCCAAGGATGTTGAGAGAGTTTCTGAGCCCCTGGGAAGCCAGGTTTAGGTGTACTGGGTGGTCACACCTGCTTCTGGATTTCTCCCGTTGAAATGCAAATAGTTTTTGACTTTCAAAAGCCAGCCTGATGCTAAAGAAGTATTCTTTAAGTCCAATTAAGTGAACCAGCTATCCTCTGCTGGCAATAATCCCAACTGCATGCACAAGTTGGGTGCAAGTGAGTGCAAAGTCATGCAAGCCCTGCACTGGCCTGGGCAGAAATGCCAGTCTTTGGTCCCTGGCTAGGAAGATCTCCACCCTCCTTTCTGAGGGACAAGGAGAGCCTGGATGACCACCGCCTGAGGCAGTCTTAGCTGCAGGGTGTCTTTCTTATTTATTAATCTGCACAACAAGTTTTGCGGGAGAAGGGGGGCAGGGGTGGTCCATTAAGTACAAGAAAGTCTGTTCTCTTAACACCTTAATAGCTCTAACAACACTGGTTTTGGTTCTTTCCATGGGAGGTTACAGGGCTGTTGTCCATGGGCTCTTTGGGGGCATATGAATCCGGCCCCCTCTCTTTTATTCCAGTGGCCCTTCCATTAGGTTGAGCAGAGCCCCTTCACTTTTGTCTGAAGCGTTGTGCTCAGGGTCTCCCTGTTTTCCAGTTAACTGTGGACATTTTTTCTTCCAATGTCCTATTTCTCAACAAAATGCACACTGATCTCGTTGCAGGTGTGGGCAGGCAGACTGGGATGCTTTCCAGGAACCCCCCCTTTTCCCACACTCTTAGGGGTGTTCCTCTCATAGCAGCAGCGATCAAGTTGGCCTTCTGTTGAGCCTGACTTTCCTACGATTTTCTCTCTGGCTTACTGCCTTTTTGTTTGGCTAACTGCCTCTCTGTTTACAAACACCTGGTTAGCTATTTCCAATAACTGTGAAGTATTCATTCATGCAAATCCTGCCTGCTTCTACAATTTTCATCTAATGCCTTCTGCACACTGACTGACTAATGTCATATTTATCATGCGCTGGTTTTTGGGGTCCTCAGGATCAAAAGGCGTGTACATGTGGTAAGCTTCACACAGTCTTTAATAAAATTGGGTGGGACTTGCCTCTTTTCCTTGAAGAACCTCAGAGACTTCATTAATGTTTGTAACTTTCTGGGCCCCCTTTTTTAATCCTTCTAGCAAGGCTTCTCTGTACCGGATTAGCCTCTGTATGCCCTCCGGGATGTTCGGATCCCACTGGGGTTCAGTTCCTGGTAACTGGACCCGGACATACTCTTAGGGATTCTGGTAGTCTGCAGGAACATGCTCCTCCAGCCATTTAGAAGTGGCTTGGAGGACTCTTTGCCTTTCATCCGTGTTAAAAAGATGCATAAGCAGCTGATGGCAATCAGCCCAAATGGGGTTATGAGTTCAAATAGTAGTTTGCAATAGGTCAGTGAGAGCCTGTGGCTTCTTGGTATAAGAGGGGTCGTTGTTTTTCCGTTGATAAGATCAGCCGAGGTGAACTGCAGGTACATGAAAACACGCCTTTCTACCATGTGGCTGTCCTCGTCCACTCCCGTGTACCTCTGCTCTCAAAGGCATCTGCACCCCAGCCTTGGGTCACAGACAGGCTGCCAGACGGCAGTTGCCTCCAGGAAATGGGCAGCAATGAGTGGAGTTTTTCCACACTCTTTTGTCTACTCTAGGTGGTTTAGGGGTATGCAGCTCTGATGGGGATGCCAGGGTTTCTGGCTCAGGGGCAGCAAGTCCTTGAGGAGGAAAGGGCAAAAACTCTTCTGCCTCCGGATCTGCCAGAACTTTGGGAATTGCTGTTCCTGCCACTGAATCTGCCTGTCCCTTAAGAGTCCGCGTCTCTCCGAGGCGAAGGGGTTGGTGGTTTCTAGTAGTCTGTCCCTTGGCCACTAAAACAGTTGCTGCCTGCTCTCTTAGCCACTTCGGAGGGTTCACAACTAACTGCAACCAGAGTCTATGTATGGAAATTGATTGAGACGTTCTAGCTCGCCGTGTGTAACCTTATGCCTTACTTTGGAGACAAGGGACCTGTCTAGGGTCCCCTTTGGGGACCTAGGTTGGCCTACGCTAAATGCTGGCCAGTCTTCCCTACATAAAGCCCTTAATTTCTCTGGTGTCGTAGTTACTTTATAATTCCCACTAAATCCCTTCTTGAAATTTTTCAGCATGGTCTCTAAAGGGGTGGGCTTGCTATGGGAGTGACCCATATTAACACTCAAAAGAAACAATTCTCACAGTTAGGAGAGTGTTAGTTCACTCACAGCAGTTCCTGCCCAGCAAGACGCAGCACGGAGCACTCTCTGATTTACATTCACTTCAGTCCTTTCACAACGTCCAGAGGCTTCTCCACTCAGCCTTATGTGGCTGTCTCTAATTCTTAGAAATTGCTCGATACATGCGGCCCCTTCTAACGGGCCCGATACTTTTCATGACTGATGAATCTGGTCAGACACATCTACACACACAGACACACATACAATCGCTCTCCTTCCAATTCAAAACCATAAGCAAAAAGCTTCCAAGGTTAGTTACAGAGAGAGTGAGAGCCATGTTCAAAAGCGCTGAATCTGGCACCCGTGGGTGATCAGGCCACGCCTCCACCGAAAATGAGGTGCGCTATTTTCCTGGTTTCAGTCATACCATATTCCGTTTTCTGGACGTCCCAAATACCTGTTCCTTCTCGGTGTTCAGCCACTGGGTGGATCCACACTACCGGGCCTCCCTGCTCGCCTCCAGCGAGGCTTTTCCACCGGGCAAACACCTGCCTGGGAGCACTCTCCGGATTCGTCGCCCCAGCGAGCAGGAGTCCCCCTGCAGGAATGCTCCATAGGGCTAGTCAAACCGCCTGACTTTTTCCCACCATCTGCCAGCCGAAATTCGCTTCCCAGCCAAACGTACCAAAAATGTAGCAGGAGCAGCCGCGGGGAAACAGATCTCTTGAACTCCAGATGAAGAAGGAAGAAGTTTATTCAGCCTAGGAGCCTGAGTGATAATTTGTCCAAAGCTCAGCTCATCTAACAAAGGATGGTTCTGCCTTTATATAGGCTTATACTTTAGATGTTACACATGGAAGACTCTCAGGTTTACAGCCTTAGGATCACATATGAAAGGATTTCGGTTTACAGCTTCAGGAATCACATATGAAAAGGGTTTTGGTTCATAGTTTCAGGAATCACATGTGAAAAGGTTTTGGGTTTGATCTTGTTTTAAGTAAAAACTGTCTTCTGGAGAGTTTCCCCAATACCAAGCGTGTTATTTACAGGAAGGAGATTCAGGAGGCGCCAGCTGGCCTGCTCGCTCTTCTATTGAGATGCACGGTGGATGACAGAGAGGGAGGAAATCCCAGATGCCTGGGTCTCCTTCCTCGCAGGCTCTCAGCTTCCTGACAGCTCCCATGTGTCTGCCACCATGGCCCTTTCCTGCTCCCTCCTTTCTTTTTGCTTCATATAGTGAATGCCTTTTTTTTCTACAGATGCTATTCATCTTATTTTTTCTTTCTAGACATCTCTATTTTTGCTTCTTTTCCAGATGGACCTAGATGAAGATACTGCTGAAAAATTTTATCGAAAGTTACTGGAACTGGAAAAGCATGTTAGGGTCACTATTCAAAAAACATAAACAGGCCAGGTGTGGTGGCTCATGCCTGTAATCCCAGCACTTTGGGATGCCAAGGCAGAAGGATCACTTGAGACCGGGAGTTCAAGATCAGCCTGGGAAACATAGTGAGACCTTGACTCTTCAAAAAGAAATTCAAAAATTAGCTGGGTGTGGTGGCATGTGTCTGTAGCTCCAACTACTCAGGAGGATGAGGTGGGAGGATCTCTTGAGGCTGGGAGGTGGAGTTTGCAGTGAGCTGAGATTGTGCCACTGCACTACAGTTTGGGTCATGGCGAGACCCTGTCTCAAAAAATATATGTATGTATAACCAGAACTGACAATGACGCTCTCTGAAACATTGTGTACCTTCTGTACATTCTGGGGCACGTGGGTTTCTATCGAGTTGGATAATGTGCATTTGTAATAAATTATGAACTGTCTCTTTTCCTTTCTTTTGGAATTCTCTTTAAGACTGTGTATGTGCGCATGCTCCTATGCATATGAGAAAAAGACTGGGCCAGGCGTGGGGGCTCAAGCTGTTATCCCAGCACTTTAAGAGGCTGAGGTGGGCAGATCACAAGGTCAAGGAGTTTGAGACCAGCCTGGCCAACATGGTAAAAACCCGTCTCTACTAAAAATGCAAAACTTAGCCACATGTGGTGGTATGCGCTTGTAATCTCAGCTACTTGGGAAGCTGAGACAGGAGAATCGCTTGAACCCAGGACACAGAGGTTGTAGTGAGCCAAGATCTGCCAGTGCACTCCAGCCTGGGTCACAGAGCAAGACTCCATTTCCAAAAAAAAATATATATATAAAGTAAAAATATCAATTAGTTATTCTCTGGAATGGTATTACATCAAAATTATTAGAGTTCTTTTCTGAAAAATTTTATGTAAAAATAAAAATTATTCCAGTCACCCAGCAGAATATCTGTTTATATTATTCTGCTAACTGGGGCCCAAGCTGCTCTCCATGGGACAAGAGGTGGACTTGAATAATTGTGACACAGGCACCCACTGCTCCTGTTTTTGGCCTGCCCCCAGCAAAAGGAAGTACTGCCCACTCTGAGTGGCAGTCGTAGCTTTGTTGCTTTATGAGCAACTTTTTTAGCTCTTTTGCCTTATTTCTCTATATGCTGCTTCTGACCATCTTAAGATTGTTAATCCTAACAGTCCTCATGTGGGTACCCATGTGGTTAATAATAAAAACTAAATCAATATGTGTTTTGGTCGCTTGAATTATTTCTTATTTAAAAATATATCTTTTACTGATACTGAGGTCGTTCATGGTAATATTGGGCCTGACCCTTAGCACTATTTGCAAATTTGTTCATTAGTGACTAACCCATTTTCATGATCATATCTTAATAGTTGTAAACTTCCAGGAAGAAATTACTCAAGTTTCAATAAAATTTTCTAATTGGGCAACTGCTCGTGTAAGGTGCAGTACAGTAGTAGAGGAAAGTGGTGAGGATTTAGTTTACATGTATCGGATGATTATGTAAACTTTGCTTTTATAAATTTTAAAAGAACCACACCCAGGGCTCATTTGATATGAAGAAAAATGATAAAATATTGTATGTTTTTACTATACATATAACCAGTATAAAGCCTGAAATCTAAAGTCAGTAAAATTTTGAATGAGTTAACAAAAGTAAAAAGTGATGTATAATTTCCTAACAGTTTATGAAGTTTTTGGTTACAATTTCTCTAATTTTGTTGTTAAAGGTTTTCTGTAAACATTCTATAAGTGAAAATGAGAACTGCACACCACTGTCTCCACTGTTTTTGAGAGAGAAGGGTGAAGCTGACCTGAAATCAGAGCTGTTTTACTCTTCCATTCACTGACGTTGTAAATTTGAAGCACATTATCTATTGCGAATCTCAGGTTCCTCATATGTAAACTGGAGTGGTTATCTTTCTGCTGCTTCTAATCATGGGTATGGAGTAAGGATTTAATGCAATAATATATGTGAATGAATAAAGAGCCTTTTTTTGTACATTATAATTTTATTAGAGATTGATAAGCCAGAATGTCATGGTTCAAACGCGCGGGCGGAAGGCACTGAGTGATCACTTTCTGTCCGATAAGGTTGGTTCAGCTCTCTTAAGTTTGACCTGAGAGGCAGCATCTGATCAAGTGGAGGGCATGGTGGGAGTATGGGCTTTAGGGCTGGGCGGACCTTGGATCTGATTTGGGTTTAGCCAGTTAACTAGCTATATGGAGTTCGAGACCAGCTGTATGATTTTGGGCAAGTTACTTCCATTTATATCTCAGTTTAATTACATAAAATATTGATGCCAGTACCTACTTTGCAGAATTCTGATAATATCCTGGTAGGTGCATGGTAAATGCAAATTGTTAGTGAATTCTGTTCTACAGTAAGTACCCAAAAGGAAGCTTTAAACATGAACCAAATCTTGATTTCATGTCATTGATGATGTGTCGCTAGGTTGGTGCTGTACATATTTTCTGAGCCATTTTATCCAATTTCCTCAAAATGAGGAAAACTCCCTTTCCACATTGCCAAGTGGTATACCTGTAGAGTTGGTTCCTTTCATTAAATAATCCCAGATTTCACTCTTTTTGTATCTGACTGGAGTAATAGGTTAAAGATTCAACCACTAGGAATTTGGACTTCAGGAGATGCCTGATTTCTGCCTTGATCTGGTGCATTTATTTTGATTTCCATGATGGGTCCAGTATAATTCATTTGTTCCACAGATGAGCACCAACCACATGTCGGGCACTATTGAGTTTTGAGAATATGGAAGTTAACATGTGAATGATAGATTTAGATGTCTCAAAATGCTTCTAATAAACATTCTAGAAAGAGAATTGAGAACATGGGAAAGAGACAACATTAAAGAGATGAAAGCCGAGTTTTTTTTTTTTTATAGAATTGATGGAAGCCATGATCATCAGATTCAGGAAAAATAGCAAGTTGCAAACAAGATAGACACAGATAGATAAAAACATATGCATAGTGAAACTGCCGGAACCAAAGAAATTAACTTGCAAAAACAGCTGGAGACAATAGATTACTGACAAAAATTACTGGGTATAATGGCTAACGCCTGTAATCCCAGCACTTTGGGAAGCCAAGGTGGGAGGATTGCTTGAGGCCAGGAGTTTGAGACCAGCTTGGGCAACATAGTGAGTCCCTGTGTGTACCAAAAATAAATCATTTCTTTTTAACATTGTTGGATTTGTTTTGCTAATATTTTGTGGATAATTTATGTGTCTAAGTTCATGAAAGACATTGGCCTGTACTTTTTTTTTTTTTTTTTTTTTTTTTTTTTTTTTTTGGTTTGGTTATTTGGCAATAGTGACCTCATAAAACGAGTTGAAGTATTTTCTCTCTCATCTCTATTCTGGAAGATACTGTATAAAATTGGAGTTAACTCTTCTTTAAATATTTGGTAGAATTCACCAATCAAACCATGTGGGCCTGGAGATTTATTTTATGGATGTTTAAAATTATGCATGGAATTATTAATGATTATAAGACTATTCATATTTTCTGTTTTATCTTGTATTTTTGTCATTTGTGGGTTTTAAGGAATTGGTCAATTATTTCTAAGTTTTCAAATTTATTAGCTTAAAATTGTTTGTAGTATTATTATATTTTTAATGGCTACAAGATGTGTAATGATGTTCTATTTCATTCTTAATGTTAGTATCTTCCTTTTTTCCGTTTTTGTCAGTTTTGCTAGGAGTTTCTCAATTTTATTGGTATTTCCCTAAGAACCAACTTTTTGTCTTGTAAATTTTCTCAACTGTCTTCCTATTACCAGTTTCACTGATTTCAGCTCAGATCTTTTTTATTTCCTTCCTGCTTGGTCTGGATTTATTTTGCTCTTCTTCCTCTACTTTCTTGCTGTAAAACTTTATTACTAACTTGTTATTTTTCCTCTTTTTTATCGTAAGCATTTAGTGCCATAAATTTTCTTCTTAGCACTATTCTAGTGCTAAGAAGTGCTAAAATATTAGCAAAACAAAAAATACCCCATTTTTTGACACATTGTCTTTTTTTATTAAGTTCTGTATATTTTTATTGACTTCTTTGAGACTTTACTCATGAATTATTTAGAAATGTTGTTTAATGTACACATTTTTAGAGATTAAAAAAACATTGATTTCTGACTATATTTTTGCTATTAATACCTAATTTTATTCTATTACAGTCAGAGAACACATTCAGTCTGATTTCTGTAGCGTTCAGTTTGTTGAGGTTTGGCTTATGGCCCAGGATATGGTCTGCTTTGGTGAATATCTCATGGGCTCTCCTCCACGCTATGCCTTGCTGTTGTTTCTTCTTCAGAATTCTAAGGTAATTGTTTTTTTGCATTTTGTCCACTATTAATAGTTGTTCTTCAGTAACGAAGGTCTGTAGCTGGGGTACATTGCTATAATTAAAATCAAGACTTCTCCGCACTTTTTAGTTCTGTCTTTATTTCTGTATGATTTTACTTTCTTCTGTTTCTTTCCTGAATATAATAAGTTTTTGTTTTATTTCTTCCTGTTCTTTGTCCATTTCTGTTTTTAAAATTTTTGATCCATAGTATTTTTTAATATCTCCAAATGCTTGTTTAAGGATATTTAATTCAGCTTCATTGTGTTAGTTTTCTCTTCTCTTTTGTAGCTGTTTTCTTGGGGATGGAGGATGGTGGTTATTGTGGTTGTCAGTGCAAGTATTTTTTTTTTCCCTTCATTTTGTTTGCTTCACTTCTCATCAAAGTTTTCTGGTCATCCAGTCTAAACTTTCATTATGCCCCTCATGTGTTCTCATCTACCTTTTTTCCCCCTTTTTGCTGCTTATTGCTATCTAACATATGTATTTTACTTATCTTATTTATTGCCTTTCAACCTACCAAAGTATAAGCTCCAAGATGATTGGGACTTTTTAAAAAATTGTTTTGCCACTATTAAATCAACGCATGGCACATAGGAGGCACTCGATTACTGCTTGTTGCATAAATATATGAACAATTGATTAAACAAAGTTTATTTGAATAAAGGTATCATGCTCCTTGATATTTTTAGCCATAATCAACTTTTCTTTTGTTATAGCTACTTCAGAAAAAAAAAAAACTGTATCACAATTTTTGATATTAATTTGAAATAGTGTTTGCAGTAACAAGTCAGAGTTTACTGAGGTTCTGTCTGCTGTCATTGTCATATTAGAATATTGCCTTGGGCTGATACAAACAATTCCTTTTTATGAAAAACAAAAAATACTAAGAACAACAAAAATGTTGAATGCGTCTTATTTCTACTATTGGAACTCCACACAATAATCCATGTTTTTTTTCTGGCACCTGAAAATGTGAACACATTTCATTATCTGACAAGTCTCATTTACTTATTATTTTTGATAACCATGACAATATACATAAAGCACTGTTGAAAATGGATCATCACTGGGTTAAAGAGAGCTCCATTGCTGGAGGTTATTCCTTACTGTCTCATTTGACTCCTGTTTCAAAGAAAGAAATTATGGGAGGTTTATAGCAGTTTGTAGTGGAAAAGAAAAATCCCAGACATTCTGGATGTTCACGAAACACATTTTTTGTTAGTGAATCATAAATAAGCTTAAATGTGGGTAGATGACATAGATGATGCTTTAGATATAGGCTATACATGGATTTATTTTCTTTCTTAGGCTAGGAAG
The DNA here is from genome assembly GCF_001604975.1 of Cebus imitator. NCBI lineage: Eukaryota > Metazoa > Chordata > Mammalia > Primates > Cebidae > Cebus > Cebus imitator. Next base: position 1,848,246 of record NW_016107856.1, read on the forward strand.
TAACTATCCCACTCTGCGGTATTTAACAGCCAGAATGATGCTGTATTCTCTATATCTTTGATTGCAAAGTGATCTCTTTTTATAACTATCATTTATATTCTACATTTGAAAGAAATATATTCACAAGCACCCAGGAGAAAATGATTTATTATATGTGCCACATGAGTAAGAATTAATTACCATTTATAACAATATAACAAATCCTATTCCACACATAAGTTATGAGCCAGGCCGGATGTATGGGGATTTGAAAGGAAAAGATATGGATGATAGGAGGGAAGGGAAAGGAAGGGAGAGTATTTGAGTCAAGGCAGTACTTTCCCCCTGCCTGAAACTGGAGGCAACTTCATTCCAGAGAGATCTACAGAGAAGTCCAAGTTCTCTGTTATAAGGGGCCAAAAATAAATCATTTTATTCTTGGCCATCAAGGACTTAGTTCAGGCACATGATGGGAATTAGAGTTAGATTTTAAAGTTCAGGGTAGAAGTGAATGAAAAAATGACAAAAAAAAATCAGCCACAGATAGCACCCCAGATTCTTACTGAGAGAATGGATGAATGATTGTCCAGGAATAGAGTTATCATGACCAGGCTATGCTTCTCCATGTCCGGAAACTAAAAGATCGACATCAACAAAACAAAAATCAAGACGAAAACATAGGAGTTGTTGAAAATAAAGCCAAGGGCTTAATTAGATTAGGCCACCAAACAGTCTGCTTTGCTTGCTTTTGGCTGTTTGCTTTTTGCTTTTGTTTTTGTTTTTTCCTGGAGCAGAAGGCATGGTAGCTGAAGCCTGCACCACTGAATGCTGTGACTTAACCTTCACTGGCTACCTCACAGATGACATGTCACTGTGGTAATGGTCACTTCTGTTGTTTTTTAGGAACTTATAGCCGCTCCTGTCAGTTCAAATCAGTTGAGACCATATATATATATATCCTTCAACTGGGCATGTGTAAATGCCTGAGAGGAGGTCTTTTGATGTCAGAGAGGAAAACTCCATTCTCAGATCATGCTAATGCTGCCATTTTTTGGACATATATCCTGTGAAATGCCATGAACCCCAATAATGCTGGCATAGATCACTGATTACTTCATTTTTATCCACTGCCAATCACCTTTCCCTGTGCCTTAGGCCACCCGCTGCTCTAATCCATAAATATTTCCTATCTTTGGGGAGGCGGACTTGAGAGCTGTTGTCCCACCTCCTTGCTAGGATGCCTAATTAATAAATCTACTTTTGCAAAAACCTGCCAGTAAGTGGTTATTGTGCAAGTAGAACGAACCTGGCTGGTATCAAAAGTACACAAAGGGACCTCAACAAAAGGAGAGTATCATGATAACTTTCCTATACATGATACATTTTAATAACTTACACACTTGATTTCTTCAGTCATCTAGAGTTCTGTCCTGTTACTTTTAGCAGATCAAATTCTTCAAAAGTTGCAGCAGTTTGAAAGCAAATTCTTTAGTGAAAGGTGCCAGGTCTTTCTTACTTGGTTCTGATGGAAGCGATAGTGGGAGGGAGAGGCTGCTGGCCTTGCACCCATGCCTTCAAGCCTTCCTGGAGCTCACAATTTTGTTCTAGTTGTCATTCCCCATCATCATGAGCACCAAAGCTCCAAGATTAGGACCCTTTTCTGTTTTCCACAGGGTGAGCTCTTCACGGGACAGCCACACATCCAAGTTTCCCCTCACTTTCTTTCCTTACATGACACCTCCGAGCCCAGGAACTTTCACATTGAGCCTTTGGGTCTGGCCCTGGAATAAGACTGTTCTTATTTTCAGAGTTATAGCTGTCAAATACTGATCTCTTGTCTTTAAAGGAGTTGGAGTGGGAGAAGGGTAGGGGCTGAGTTTCTCTCAAATCATGAACATTTCTGAATTATCCAGAAATCTAAATGTCAAACAGCCACACAAATTGATAGTATCAGTGATTTATTCAAAATAATTTTGGGACAAGTGGCTAGTAACCAGGGGGGTGGGGGGGGGAAGTTGGAGCCTTACGTCACTGCCGTAGAAGGCAGAATTTAAAATGTTTACCATGATTTTTGCTCAGTTACTCTCGTGATTGCATTGTTATGTGGCACAGCTGTTATTCTGGATTATTCAGGTGGGCCTCATGAGCCCTTAAAAGCTGTAGAGAGTAGCAGAAGTTAAGTCAGGGAGATTTGCAGCTACAGTAGTGCTCTCCTGTGGATTCCCAAGGAACAAACTACCTTATGCAGAAATTGCTACCTGACAGGGGATAGTGGGTGACCTCTCAGCTCCCACCCCTGGAAAGTTGATAAACTGCAAGAAAGTGGGACCTTGGACCTACTTGCAAGGAACTGGTTTCTGCATAGGACATAAGTGAACTTGGAAGCTGATTTGACCCGGAGCCTGGCTGGCTTTGATTTATCCTAGTGGGACCCTGAGCACAGAAATCCGTCAGGCTATGCTGGGCTTCTGACCTACAGAACTCAAATAATAAATGTGTATTGTTTTAAACTGCTGAATTTGTGACAATTTGTTACAGCAGTAATAGAAGACTAATACAATTCCTTATACTCAAATTCTGTATCAATGATGAATAAATATGATTACAAAATAATTAAAATTTCCTGTATAATAAATTATCCCAAATAAAAATCAAAATACAAATAAGTTGGGAAAATATTTGTAACATATAAGCCAATGGGATAATTAACCCACTATTTAAATAATGTGCACAAATCAATAGTAAATTTTAATTTCACCCATAATGAAATGAAATCAAATTAAAAATACATGAGTTATCATCTTTTGTTTATCGTATTAGCAAACACCAAAAAGTTTTGTTCAGGGTGTGAAAGAACAGGAACTTTCATTTAATATTGTTTGTGATGTAAATTGTTAATTCCTTTGAAAAGCAATTTGACAATAACAAACTTTTGAATGCACATACCTTAAATAATTCTATGTTTTGAAGTTTATCCTAAAGATACAACTCATTAATATAGGTAAAGATATTTATACAGAACCGCCATTACTTATGCAAAACACTTAGTACTGACTGTGCTTTAGAACTTAAAATTGCTTGGAATTTAGAAAGATAAGTTGGTGTGTACAATACAATATGTTTTGTAATAACTCTAGTGGGACCTGCGATAATTACCTGCAATCAAACCTAGCTGTATGTTAGCAAAAAAGATACATGAATACACATTAAGTAGTAGAAGTAAAGATGATAAGTAGACTCACATCAGTACAGCTATAATTCACCTGCCAAATGAGTGTGCCAAAAATTTGAAAATACTTTAAATTTTCTTAGCCGTTTGAGCTTTAGAATTGTGGGTAAAGGATTTTAGATCTGTACAAGAACATTCATTGTAGCATTTCTCCCCTATAACAGCAAAAGAGTAGAAAGTACTGAAACATCTTCCTCTAGCGTCTGGAGTACTGGATAAAGAATTATGTGGTATTCATAAAATGTAATAAAAAGTATTAAAAGAAATAGTTAATGAAAAAAAGAGTGAAGTTTAAAAAATGAAGTGATATATATTGATCGGGGATTAAGTGCATAAAAAGATGCTGTAAACTTTATAGATTTTGTTTTCATTTGTATTACACACACACACACACACACACACACACACACACACACACAGACACAGAATCTCTCAAAGACCCTTTAAGACACCGAGGCTTCGTGACGGTGCCAGTTGCGCTGGGAAGGTGAAGTAGCCAAGAAGAGTACTCTGTGGGCTTTTCACTGCATACTTCTTGTACTGAATTTTTAGTTTACATATTTTATTTTCAATTATTATTCAAAAAGAAAAAAGTCTCTAGGTATTAAGTGATTAGATTTAGTTCTGTCTCCAGCCCTCCCTGGAAGTTGCCACTTCCATGGTGGGTGTTTGGAAAGACGGTTCTGAGAAGCAGAAAAAACGGAGAGAGAACGCATTTGAAATCTTTTGTAGAGGTTCGGTTTTAAGTGTAGGCAGTTGAAGTGGATGACCTTTTTCCGCCCTGAAAATACATATTGTGATAGTACATACAATTCCTTATCAAAATCGAGATTATTTTCTGCTTCAGCCCTGTAAACAAAAAAATTAAAACAGATGAAGAGTTTTGTGTTTTGTTTTGCTTTTAATAAGTGACTGCAATGAGGAGTGTAATGGCAAAGGAGGAAAAGAAAAGGAGATGAATGCCTGGAATGTGGACACAAAAATGACACAGCGCCTCGATTTTTACATTTACAATGAAGCGAAAGTACAAATGGAATAATGATAGAAAATTTTAGCCTCCAGCAAAATACTGTGCGGCAGCTCCAGCCTGTAGCGGAGGGTGCGGAAGGGATGGGGGAACGCTGTGTACCGGGGCGGAGTCGACGACCACAGGTGGTGGGCTCTGTCCCCACGCGCCTGGTGGCCAGCAGGGGGCCCCCTCACTGCGGCCGCCGGGCGGGACTGGCGCGGGCGCGTGGCGTCCCTGAGTGCTCTGGTGCAGAACGAGGAGCCGATGGCTGAGCGGTGGGTGGAGCCGCTGGGTCGGCCTCGGATAGAAATAAACGGGGAAACTGCTGTGGTCTCTGTGGCTTGGGTGCTCGGTTTTCGTGCTTATCACGCCGGTGACGAGGAAGGTGGTTTTGGTTACGTAGTGAGCAGGTGAACGCCTCCCCGTGGGCCCCACCGCACCGGGTGGGGAACCCATTGCCCTGACACCCCGTGACTGCATCCCCTAGCTGGGCAGAGATGCTTTCGGCCCTCCAACCGCGCCCAGCTCGGGGAGCTCGGGGAACTCGGGGAATCTGCAGTCGAATCAAGCTTAGCTCCGGGGACCTGAGCTCTGCCTTCAGGAAGTAGGTCCTCGTAATCGTCCAGAGGCGGCGGGCGAGAGCAGCCGACCATCCCCGACTCGGCCCAAATCCTGGGGTCCTGACTCACGTGGTCATGTACTGGTTTCCAGTTGTTTCATGCTGTAGAGCTTCTCTCAACTAGGTTTAATTAACAAGTAGAACAGGGACCAGCAGAGCTTAAGTGAATGTGGCACCCCTTAGAGGTTGGGTGGAACACCTTTTAGAAACCATCAATTCTTATTTAATAACTAAGCATTGGAGGGAAGATCATTTACCTGTTGACGATGGAAAGAAACAAAGACAACCAGACCCTTCAGTGCCTCATCCCGTAGGCTCTCTGCTTCTGGCTGTTTTACTTATTTTCATTTCCAGTGCAGGGCATTCCAAAAAATGGCTATAGACATTAGCCAATCCATTTTGCTGCTTCTGCAATCTGAATTTATGGTAGATGCTAGTACTGGATTAAAACTCTCCATTAAAATTTCTCAGTGTTTAGCATATTTACTTACATTTCCTGTTAATCGAAATCAATTTTTAGATGCTTGAGTGCACCTCTGCCACGTCCAGTGAATCATCACCACTTCCCTTCTCACCCTCCTTAACAACTGCTAGACTGTCTTCCACCCACCAGTGCTTACACAGTGCACATGATCAAGATAGATTCTTGTTCTAAAGCTATATTAAACAACTATCGAGTACTAACCAATTTCCAGGCACTGTCCTAAGTGCATTATATACATATTTTTTCACATAATTTTCATGCTATAGGCTAGGCACCGTTATTATCCTCATTTGACAGATAAGATAAAAGGATTAGGTAACTTGCCCATGGTACAGAGCTAGCAAACAATAGAGTGAGGATTCAGACATATCCAGTCTAGCTCTAGCTTCTGTACTCATAAGTACTGAATTGCACAGATCACAACATGGGGATTCTCTCTCTCTGAATATACATAAAAATAAGGTCAGGCTTATTTTTTCTCCCATCCAAGTACTAACCAGGCCCAACCCTGCTTAGCTTCCAAGATCAGGGTGTGGCTGCAGACAGCTTATTTTTTTCTCAGTGAAGGAAGATACACAATGAAGGTGTTTGGTTCTGTGCTTACAGGCCCAGCTGCTTAAGGAGATGTTTCACAGTGAGTTTTAGAGCACTCTTGAGCCATTTGTCACCTTGTGACAATTAGAAGGAGAAGGAGAAGATATATTCAGTGGCAGGTCATGGTTATTATCTTTTTAATAGACAGTCCTGTTTGCTTCCTTTGAAGGCTTTCCTCTGAAGACTTGTCTTCCTCTGAGCTCCTGTACCCTTGAGCATCCTACTTTCCTTGCTTTCTCCTTCCTGGTTTCTATTTTGTACGTCTTCCATTCTTCTTTCTAAAGTCCCAATTTGTTCAGGGAAAAGCAAATCACAAAGCCAAGTAAATACTTAATTACACTGAATATTCCTTTTTACATTAGTCATTTGCTCATACTGACTGGCTAATGAACGATGATTTCATTCATTCATTCATGCAGACAACATTTGCTGTTTGCTCCTAGCTGTGATGATTAAACTTACTCATGGCATCATATATGCCTCCAAGGAACTTGCAAACTGGCTGAGAAAATAAAAAGTGTATTAAAATGGTTGATGAAGATGCTGTCTTTAACACCTGCTATTGATGGTTTGTAATCACCCCTAGATAATCAGTTGCATAGTAAATTCAGGATGATAACTTGCCTCGGGATAATCTCAATAGAGCAATGGAAAAGGACAGCTCTCATTGTTGACAGTACACTAAGTAAGTGGCTTTTAGAGTGTGAGTTCCCTCTTCCCTTTGTTTAAAAGATTTTTAAGTCTTTAAAAAAATATTTCCTGGGGCTCCTGACAAGAACCAAAACAGTCAAAATCAGTTTTCTGAACCAGAGAAAAATGTCTCCACCTGATGCCATCCAGATAATGCACATCCTGTGTCTGAACTGTCCTCCCGGTGGCATTGGCCTATCTTTCTGCAGCAGCTGCTGGTGGAAGGTGATGAGCTTCGCTTGTGTCTGCCATGCAGGAACATGAGCAAGACAGACACTGTCCATGCTGCTCTGCTGCCCTCTCACCATAAGGTCACCATGATGCTGGTGAATGGCAACCTGCAGTCAGTGTTCCAGGCCTCTAAGGAACTTAAGGAAAAGTATGCCTGGACAGTCCTAATAAAATGGTATCTCTGATTTCTATTTCAAGATGGCAGACTGAGCACTTGGTAACTGCCTTTTTCTTCCACATCAAATCTGGAACACACATATGTGAGTGCAATTACAGAAGTTTGGAGTGGCATCAGGATCCACGTGTGGAGGTAGAAGATTCCAGGAACTAGAAGAGAACAAAGGAAATAAAAAAATAGTGATTGATTGGGTTACAATGGAAATAGAAGGCAGGTAAGTAGGCCCTTGTAAATATCCCTTTGTCCTTTCTTAGAGTAGATAACAAGTTCTTGATCCTCTAGTCTTCTGGCTACGTATGCTCCTTATTTTTCCTGTGATTCAAAGATATTTTTCTATTTCTATAACCCCAAATCTCACATTTACTATTTCAAACTTTGAGTGAAATAGACCAGCCACAAAAGGACAAATACAGTATGATTCTTCTTATGTGAGGTACCTAAGATAGTCAAATTCATAGACACAGAAAATAGAATGTGGTTGCTGGGGACTGGAGGGAGAGAGGATTGGGGAGATTGTTTAGTGGGTACAGAGTCAGAGTTTTTCACGATGAAATATGTTCTGTGGATTGATGGTGGTGATGGTTGCACAATACAAATGTACTTAATATCACACACTATACACTTAAAAATAGTTAAATGATACATTTTATGTTAGATTCATTTTGCCACAATTAAAAATATATCTTTCTTCTTAAGGGCTGAATAATATTCTATTATATGTATATAGCACATTTTGTTTATCCAGTCATCTCTCTATAGACACTTGAGTTGCTTCTACCTGTTGGCTATTGTGAATAATGCAGCCATGAGACTGAGTGTGCAAACAGCTCTCTGAATCCTTGCTTTCCCTTCTTTTGGATATGTATCCTGAAGTGGAATTGCTAGATCATATAGTAATTCTGTGTTTAATATATTGAGGAGTTGCCATACAGTTTTCCGTAGTGGCAGCACCATTTTACATTGACATCAGCAATCTACAAGGGTTCCAGTTTCTCCACATCCTCATCAATACTTTTTACTTTTTTTTTTTTTTTGATAATATCATCTAGTGGGTATGAAGTGGCATCTTATTGTGGTTTTAATTTGTATTTCTCTAATGCCTAGTGACAGTGAGCATCCTTTCCTGTGATGATTGGTCATTTGTATACCTTCTCTGGAAAAGTGTCTATTCATGTCTTTTGCCCATTTTTTGGAATGCGTTGTTTCTTTGTTGTAGAGATACAGTAGTTCTTTATATATTATGCATATTAACCCCTTATTGATAAGTGATTTGCAAAAATTTTTACCAGTTGGTGGGCTGCCTTTTCACTGTATTAATAGTGTCCTTTGATGCACAAAAATTTTAAATTTTGGTAGAGTCCAACTTAACTATTTTTTCTTTTGCTGCCTGTGCTTTTGATGTCATATCCAAGAAGTCATTGCCAAATCTAGCTTTTATGTTTAGGTTTTTGACCATTTCAGTTACTATTTGCATGTGGTATGAGATAAAGGTCAACTTTATTCTTTGACTTGTGGATATCCAGTTTACTCAACACCATTTGTTGAAAAAACTGTCCTTTTTTCCCACTAAATGATCTTGGCACCTCTGTCAAATCATTTGCCCATATCTGCAAGGATTTACTTCTATGCTGTCTGTATTCTATTCTTTTGGTCTATCTATTTGTCTTTATGCCAGCACCACAAAGCTTTGATTACAATAGCTTTGTAGTAAATTTTGAAACCAGGAAATGTGAAATGAGATCTCCAACTTTGTTCTTTTTCAAGGTTTCTTTGGCTATCGCCAATGGAAGTATTTAGAAACTTGATACACAGATTATAAGAGTAATATGGAGGTATAAAGATGTGAGAATAGCCAAACAATTTTTTTTTGAGACAGTCTTGCTCTGTCACCCAGCCTGGAGTGCAGTGGTACAATTCTCTGCCAGGTTCAAATGATCGATTCTCATGCCTTAGCCTCCCTAGCATCTGGGATTACAGGCATATGGCACCACACCTGGGTAATTTTTATATTTTTAGTAGAGACGAGGTTTCACCATGTTAGCTAGGCTATTCTCAAACTCCTAACTTCAGGTGATCTGCCTACCTCAGCCTCCCAAAGTGCTAAGATTACAGGTGTGAGCCATGGCGTCCAGCCTCTATTTCTTCTTTTACTTCAATTGTAAAGGGTAAATTTTGAGGGAGAAAGTGCAAACCAAAGAAAAATTGCACACAGAATGATCTGAGACATGTAGACTGGTCCCATAAAGAACGTTGCTCTCTGCTAGGGATATTTCCAGCTGGAAGAGGACAGCAGACAAGTGAAATGGAAGGCAATTCTCTATGCCCATCTGTTAGATGTGTCATGTACTAACGACTGTCTTAGATTAGTTAAATGTGTACAGTGTCAGTGTCAGGTGCTGATGAAGAACATTAAGCACAAGTTAGACCAGTGTTCGAAAAAATTAGTTCCTTTTTTTTGAGACAAAGTCTTGCTCTATTGCCAGGCTGAAGTGCAGTGGCGTGATCTTGGCTGTCTGCAACCACTATCTCCCAGGTTCAAGAGATTCCCCTGCCTCAGCCTCTCAAGTAGCTGGGACTACAGGTGTGTACCACCACGCCTGGCTAGTTTTCTGTATTTTAGTAGAGATGGGGTTATCTCTTTCCAAATGTAGAGATTTTCAGGCTTCAGTGAAGTTTTCTTCTGTGCTCTTTCCTGAGTCACATACATCATACATAGTACAATTTTAATATCTGAGTCAAGTATTCCTGACTGTGGTAGGGGTCAGACATAATTTGTTGATGTTGGATAAACTACTTTTGCATCTAGAATTGCATGTCATGGAATTTGCATCTCATTATACCCGGGGGCAATATCAAGATAGGTAACAACCAGATGGGATGGGAGAAACGTAAGCCATAGAACTGAACAGTCTTGGAGCTTCCTAGAGGAAGAGGAAACCAACTCTTTAGTCAATGAGGTTTGGGGAAGAGGGGAAAGGAGAGAGGGAAGTGGTGCTAGCAGGCTCAGCACATTGCTATTATATTTACCCACTGGTGTGGAAATAGTCCGGAACTTAAAAACCAATACAGTTGTACTGGATGAATATTTGAATCATAATTCTGTTGCTAAACATTTTATGATTCATCTCTTTAACTCAGTGTATTTCTTTCCGTCCCTCTACAGTATAGAGTTTGCATGTCCAAGTTCTGAAGCCAAACTGCCTGCATTCACATTTCAGTTCCCACTTATTAGCTGAAGGACTTTGAAAAGTTACTGATCTCTCTGGATTAATACAACCTGGCAGCTTGTTTCTGAGGATCAAAGATAATGCCTTTAAAGTGTCCAGCACTGTTCCTGGAACCTAGGAGTGTCCTCAATAAGTTATAATGCCATATGAAGATGATTTTTATTATTAGAGCTGAGGAACTGTTTTGGTTGTCTTTATTCTAGTGTTTGTGGGCTTGGTTACATTTGCTCATTTATTTATGCAGGTGTCAAATATTTTTGCAAACTCCCGCACTGTTTTGTTTGTTTGACCTCAGATTCAAAAGCTAGAACCTCTCCTCTGTCATCCTGATTATCTTGAATACAACCTGCCGTGCCTGGAAATCCCATTTCAGGCTTGAAAACATCCAGCACAGCCAAGGCCAGGAGCCAGACAGCTCTCCCAGATCACCACTGCCCTGAGTGTGGCTTTGAACAGGAACTTCAATCGGCAAGGGAGGCCTGTCTCAGTGATATGGAAATAGCTGGGCAGGAGCTTCTTTGTGACTGTTGAATGCCTGATATTAAGACTGACTACCAAAAGAATTGCCATAGTTTCAGAAGGTTCAGTATAGTCACTTGAGCAGGATTGCTGTGAGGATAAGACAGAACACAAATGTTTCTACTTGGTAAAAATGAACATTTTAGAGTAGTGAATATGTCTTCATGGCTCTCTACTTATATGCAGCTCATTATCTTGCATTTTGAAACTCTCTGGGGTATCTAATTTATCTAATGAATGATAGTAAAGCCATGGCTATGTGCTATGGGACTGTGCTGGGCTCTTTATCTGTATTATCTCATAAGCTTGTGAGGTAGCTATGATATCTCCATCTTCCAGAGGAGAGAACTGAGGTACAGAAAGGACAGTACTCACCTAAGATCACATGTTGGAATCTGATGTATAAATTAATTAAAATACTTTTCTTTTCAGTGTGTGCACTATTTGAGTAACATATCTGAAAAGAAAATATCTTGGGACTCCAAAATCGCTAAGGAAAACTCAAACTAGAAACTGATTAAGGTAAACCTGCCTCCCATTCTATTCAAAATTATCCCTCTGCTCACTGAGATAGATGCATATCTGATTTCCTCCTTTGGAAAGGCTAATCAAAAACCCAAAGAAATGTAACCATTTGTCTCCAACCTACCTGTGACCTGGAAGCCCCCTCCCACTTTGCTTTGAGTCTTTCTGCCTTTGCTTTAAGTTGTCCCGCCTTTCCAGACTGAACCAATGTACTGCCTACATATATTCATTGATGTCTCCTGTCTCCCTAAAGGTATAAAACCAAGCTGTGCCCTGACCACCTTGGGCACATGTTGACAGGACCTCCTGAGACTGTGTCTCATCCTCAAACTTGACAAAATAAATTTTCTAAATTAGCTCAGATCTGTGTCAGATTTTCCGGGTTCACACACCCATGTGAGGATTACCAGATAGTTTTGTTTCTGGCAAAGCTGGACCTGATGTTAAAATTGGATTTTTTTTTTTTTTTTTTGAGACAGAGTCTTGTTTTGTCGCCAGGCGAAAGGCTGGAGTGCAGTGGTGCAATCTCAGCTCACTGCAATCTCCGCCTCCTGAGTTCAAGCAATTGTCCTGCCTCAGCCTCCCGAGTAGCTGGGACTACAGGCATGCGCCATCACACCCAGCTAATTGTTATGTTTTTTAGTAGAGATGGGGTTTCACCATGTTGGCCAAGATGATCTTGATCTCTTGACCTTGTGATCCACCTGCCTCGGCCTCCCAAAGTGCTGGGATTACAGGCGTGAGCCACCATGCCTGGCCTAATATTGGATTTTTTTTTTCTAGTCTGTTTCCTATGAATTAACTTTGCCCTTCAGCTATAGGCTGGATGATAACTACCTTCCCACCTGGGTGGAGCCCACCTCACTGAATGGAGAGGAAGAGAAGAAGAACATTAGCTGCTTGTGGGCAAGCCAGCTCTGGAAGAGCTGAACCACACAGGCTCATCCCCTTTGCCTAATCTCTCCTGTAAGATAAATCATTTTCAAAGAGAGGGTAAGCAGGAGATGGTGGGGGTAAGGGAGCATCTGACCAGTGTCGTGGAGCCGCATGTTATGGAGCTCGTGGAGATTTCAGCTATATACATGGGAGACAGAAGAATGCAAAAGGCAGTGAGGTGTAATTATGAAAGTAGTTTTGACCTGATAGGCTCCCTGAAAGGATCCCTCATAACACACTTTAAGAACTGAAGTTCTAATACCAACTATTGTTTCTACATGTTTTCTCTAGGCTCACTGGGTGAACTTTTGCTCCCAGAAAGTTCTGGATTGGGTTAGAACAATTCATTAATGAAATTAACTCTAAGGTCACACTCTACCAGAATAAAAATTTGCTCTCAGTTCTCTTTTCTAAATCTCAGTTGTACGCTCTATTGTTTGATGTAACTCTCCAGAAATGAAGCAGTGAGCTTCAATGACAACAGGAACACACAGTACCAGTTATTGTGCCATACCCCTATTGACTCCAGTAGCAGTGGCAGCCGTGTCCAGGAGGCCAAAGAATATATCAGGAGCCGGTGAATGAGACATGGGATGTACTGAGGACTCACATGCAGGGAGGTCCAGGAGTGGCAGGCTGGACTGGAAAAATGCTACGATTCACAAAAAGCGTACAGCTGTATAGCATTTCCTCTTAGCAGCCTCCACCTAGTAACCTGCATTTAGTCCAGAGCAAAGGGCCTCTATCCCCTGCACAGCCTGTGTCCCAGGGGATGGGCGGGGGATTTGGATGTCCTTCATAGATAAAGAGCAAATCTCTTGGTTGGTACTTCCAGATTCCTTAACTTGAAATTCTGAATATATATTCTTCTTAGACCTTGGGTATTCTCAGGGTACACTTGAGTTATTGCTCTCAGGTGCATCTGCCAGACACCAGCAATATACAAAATCCCTAAATATACAGAACGGCATGCATATGATCTCATTTGAACATTTCCTGGGAAAAATTAATGTTGGAAGATTAAACTTCCTTTCCCACATAAGTTAGTGTTTCAATATGTCGAAGTCCTCAAATCGTCCTTCTTCATTTGCTTTGTCCGCTATAGCATCATGTTCAGATGTTTAGGGTGAGTAGGGCTGTCTCCAGCATCTGTAACCTTAGTAACCGAGTTACCTATTGCTACTGTTCCCGCAGAACTCTGTGGTTGGATTAACCAAAGCCCATTCTCTCATCACCTTCTCCTTAAAGAATCTATAGTATGAATAGGACACATAAGATTTTCCCAGCACTGGCCTCACACCCCGGGCACCTAGAAACTACAAACAAATCTTGAACCCTATAGCGATCATCCTAAGCAAACTTCAGAACCCATATTGCTATCATTCACCAAAGGCATAACAGGGGCTTTGTGGTAGAATGTAAAAAAGTAGGAGAAAAGAGAACATTGTGTGGTTTTTCACTTTCACTTGTATGCTTGGCTTCCTGTGCAGCTATCTAGAGTTTAACATATGGAAGAAATCACCCATCATGTGGTTTACTAAGGCACTTTGCCATGTTTGCAAGAAAATGCACGTAAGCATATTTTCTGTCAGGGAATAGCATATGAGACATTCCTTCTTGCAAATTTAAAAAGTTTATATAGTGGCTGACCACTTGAAATTCTCCTTTTCCCTTTTATGCCTTTTTAAAATCTTTCACTTCTTTTTCCTCTTAAGGCTTGCGTCCCCAGAATCTCACTGCTACACTGGACTGTCTAGTGATACATTTGTGGCTGATGCGCCGTAAGGACTCACCTGCTTGTAGCCTCTCCTTCTCCAAGTCCTGATCCCTTACTCTTTCTTTGGATTTCTTCATTCCAACAAGGTTCAAGACATTTCTGAACTTGATGTGGCTGTGGCCTTTGCCATTGTCCCCTTGCTCTGAAATTTCTATAGGCCTATAATTTTATTTTAGGGACAGTCTCTCCCTTGTTGATCATCTCAACTAGAGAATCATTTGCAGCACATACCTGAACTGAAACTGCTGTTAGTAACTCTAGAGTCTGGCTGCAGGCCACCCAGTGAAGACCAACACTTGTAGTGCTACGCGCTGCTCAAACTTTACCCTTCCTCGGTGTTTGCATGTTTGAAGCTTTGAATAACTCGTGCTAGTAATGGCAAGTCCTGGACCAGTCCGTTGGCTTTCATGCCTTCTCTTCAGTTTGTTTCATCCGCCTGGTTCCTTCCTGAGCATGTTGCTTCAATGTCGTGCTGCAGTGACTTCACCACTTCCAGCTGTTGTCACCTTAACATTTTCCTGTTTAATGCTTTAATTGCTTGCTTGCTTTCTTTGTTTTTTTTTGATATGGAGTTTTGCCCTTGTTGCCCAGGCTGGAGTGCAGTGGTGCAATCTTGCTGCACTGCAACCTCTGGCTCCTGGGTTCAAGTGATTCTCTTGCCTCAGCCTCCCCAGTAGCCGGGATTACAGGTGTGTACCACCATGCCCAGCTAATTTTTTTTTTTAGGAGAGGCGCGGTTTCACCATGTTGGTCAGCCTCTTCTTGAACACCTGACCTCAAGTGATCCACCTGCCTCGGCCTCCCAAAGTGCTGGAATTACAGGCGTGAGTTGCCGTGCAGGGCCAATGCTTTGATTTTTATATGCTGGGTTCCTTTCAGATCTGACTCCGTATTATGCAATCATGTAGCACAGCTGCTCTGCAGTCTTTAAGGAGTAGTTGCAAATGTGTGTGTAATCATCTCTCTGTAGCTTAAAGAGTAGGGAGAAGTCATTTCAGTTTGCCTTTCTGCTTCTGTTCGGATGGTTGGAATCCAGTCACTCTTCCTTATCCTATAAAAGCTGAGCTGAAGCTAGGTGAGGTTGGAGTGTATTACCCATTCTTAAGGGCGTCTGGGATTTTACTTAAGCCACAATTGTCATGAGAGGTTTGAGCTTTTTTTCTATAAATGGGGAATAGGGTAATGATAGAGTATTTCATTTTGAAGGGTCTATTAGCTTTCTTGATGAGAACAAACCTGGGAAAGTATGAAACAGGACTATTCCTTTAGAAGGTTTATGTTATTGGTGGTTGTCCATTTCATAGAAGTAGAATAACAGATTTAAATAGTTCACATATCTCTTATAGAAAGTTTCAGGAATACCTGCATTTTTTCTTGAATTAAACTCATGGTGTGATTACAATGAAGGGCCCACTGGGCTGCGATTTCCTACCTAGTGAGCCTTTTGTCTAATGTTGATTTATATATGTTGGGGATTCTGAGTTTTAGCTCATAGATTTTCTCAGCTAGAAACTGGTGCTAAAATAAGACAGAAACACAGCTTCTCAGCTCTTCTGAGCACTCCTTGAGATAAGATGCATTCCCCACTTGGAGAAAGGGGGCCTGGATTGATATTTATAAAATGCTTACCACAGTATCTGCTATGTAGTGGCTATAGCTATATTTGCTTATTATAATAAATTAAAAATAAGTCAACAATGCATTGCCAAGGGCTGTGATATTGAGCCTAAAGCTATTCACCCGACCTTTTTCTGGTATGTTACGAACTTCTTATATAACCATATAAGTAGCAGGAGAGGTCTGCTTTAACGGCCAACAGACTTCCCAACTGCTGACTGGAGGAAGAAAGCAAAAGGCTTCTTTTATTTGGGGCACAGGCAAAACGGGGGCTCATTTATACGGTATTTTCTAGTCCGCACTTAAATGAATAAAATGAGGATTAAAATAAAATAAAGATTAAGATTAAAATATATAGGTATAGGTATAGGCTGGGCATGGTGGCTCATGCCTGTAATCCCAACACTTTGGGAGGCCAAGGTGGGTGGATCACCTGAGGTCAGGAGTTTGAGACCAGTCTACCGACATGGAGAAACCCCGTCTGTGCTAAAAATGCAAAAAAATTAGCCAGGTGTGGTGGCGCACACCTGTAATTCCCAGCTACTCAGGAGGCTGAGGAAGGAGAATCGCTTGAACCTGGGAGGCGGAGGTCGAGATGAGGCAAGAGCATGCTACTGCACTCCAGCCTGGGCAACAAGAGTGAAACTCCATCTCAAAAAAAAAAAAAAAAAGAAATTGATATAAAAATACTAGTTCATAATAATTAAATATAATGCACATATGATTACATATAATGTATATGATGATTATGCTACTATAATTATTATTAAAATAAACTAAAATTGAGGTGACAAATAATAAATGTGTTCTCAGGATAAATTATCAATAATTAAATTAAATAATTGAAAATTAAGCCATTGTGAAATACAAAAATTCTGCCATGGTTAACAAATCACTAAAGATCAAGCAGTGCTTTTAGATGGAATAAAATAGCTAAAAGTCAGCAACGTAAGTTTCGTGCAGACTGAGATTTTCATTTGGGCAGAACTTGCTAGAGTGATGCGACCCTGGCTAAACATCTCATTTGGGCCTTTCCACCTCCAGTCTTTTCTAATGACTAGAGCTTTTCCCTCAAGCTACAGGCAAAGGATATTGTATCTCTGGGACCACTTCTTCCCCAATCATTTCTTAGGTAAAAGCATGGTACAGCTGTCTAATTTTTTAGACTACAAGTTTCTGGGAGTAGAGGCTTGCTTTTATATCGCAGGCTCCTTTTACATGGTAGACATGTAATAGTTGTTGAACTGAAGAGATCTCCTGTTTCAAGGAAAATTGACAGAGTGTGCTTAGGACAGCATTTTTTTTTTCTTTTTCGATTAAAGGCTTTTATTATTTATTTTCCTTTTAAAAATTTATTTATTATACTTTAAGTTCTGGGGTGCATGTGCGGAATGTGCAGGTTTGTTACATAGGTATACACATGCCACGGTGGTTGGCTGCATCCATCACCCTGTCATCTACATTAGGTATTTCTCCTAATGCTATCCTTCTCCAATCCCCCGCAACACTTACCATCCCTCTTCTAGGCCCCCACTCCCCTGACAGGCCCGGGTGTGTGATGTTCCCCTTCCTGTGTCACATGTGTCCATGTATTCTCATTGTTCAACACCCACTTATGAGTGAGAACATGAGGTGTTTGGTTTTCTGTTCTTGTGTCAGTTTGCTGAGAATGATGGTTTCCAACTTCATCCATGTTTCTGCAAAGGACATGAACTCATCTTTTTTTTATGGCTGCATAGTATTCCATGGTGTAAATGTGCCACATTTTCTTTATCGAGTCTATCATTGATGGGCATTTGGGTTGGTTTCAAGTCTTTGCTATTGTGAACAGTGCCACAATAAACATACATGTGCATGTGCCTTTAGGACAGAATGATTTATAATCATTTGGGTATATACCCAGTAATGGGATTGCTGGGTCAAAAGGTATTTCTAGTTCTAGATCCTTAAGGAATCGCCACACTGTCTTCCACAATGGTTGAACTAATTTACACTCCCACCAAAGTGTAAAAGTCTACCTATTTCTCCACATCCTCTCCAGCATCTGTTGTCTCCTGATTTTTGAATGATTGCCATTCTAACTGATGTGAGATGGTATCTCAATGTGGTTTTGATTTGCATTTCTCTAATGACCAGTGATGATGAGCTTTTTTTTCATATGTTTGTTTGCTGCATAAATGTCTTCTTTTGAGAAGTGTCTGTTCATATCCTTCGCTCACTTTATGGTGGGGTTTTTTTTTTTTTTTTTTTTTTTTTTTTTTTTTTTTTTTTTTTTTTTTTTTTTTTTTTTTTTTTTTTTTTTTTTTTTTTTTTTTTTTTTTTTTTTTTTTTGTAAATTTGTTTAACTCTTTGTAGATTCTGGATATTAGCCCTTTGTCAGATGGGTAGATTACAATTTTTTCCCCCATTCTGTTGTTTGTCAGTTCACTCTAATTATAGTTTCTTTTGCTGTGCAGAAGCTCTTAAGTTTAATTAGATCCTATTTGTCTATTTTGGCTTTTGTTGCCATTGCTTTTGGTGTTTTAGACATGAAGTCCTTGTCCATGACTATGTTTTAGGACAATATCTTGCATATGAAGATGACATAGTAATTATCTGATAAATCAAGAATCTCATAGTGCCTCTCTCTGAATCCCCAGGGCCTGTATCCAGTGCACAGTTGAAACCACCTTTGCAAAAACTATGACAGTGAGAAAAATCTAGCATAACAAACTCCACCTGACATATATATATATATATATATATATATATATATATATGATTGCATTTTAGATTCTGGGATGCATGTAAAGAACATGTAGGATTGTTGCATAGGTACACACATGGCAATGTGGTTTGCTGCCTCCATCCTGGTCACCTATATCTGGCATTTCTCCCCATGTTATCCCTCCCCAGCTCTCTTCCCCCCACTGTCCCTCCCCTAATCCCTCCACACAGACCTCAGTGTGTGACGCTCCCCTCCCTGTGTCCATGTGTTCTAATTGTTCAACACCCGCCAATGAGTGAGAACATGCAGTGCTTGATTCTCTGTTCCTGTGTCAGTTTGCTGAGAATGATGGTTTTCAGGTTCATCCATGTCCTAACAAAGGACACGAACTCATCGTTTTTTATGGCTGCATAGTATTCCATGGTGTATATGTGCCACATTTTCCCTGTCCAGTATGTCACCGATGGGCATTTGGGTTGGTTCCAAGTCTTTGCTATTGTAAACAGTGCTGCAATGAACATACGTGTGCATGTGTCCTTATAATAGAATGATTTATAATCCTTTGTATATACATACCCAGTAATGGGATTGTTGGGTCAAATGGAATTTCTATTTCTAGATCCTTGAGGAATCGCCACACTGTCTTCCACAATGGTTGAACTAATTTACACTCCCACCAACAGTGTAAAAGTGTTACTATTTCTCCACATCCTCTCCAGCATCTGTTGTCCCCTGATTTTTGAATGATCACCATTCTAACTGGCATGAGATGGTATCTCAATGTTGTTTTGATTTGCATTTCTCTAATGACCAGTGATGATGAGCATTTTTCATATGTCTCATGTATGTCTTCTTTTGAAAAGTGTCAGTTCATATCCTTTGCCCACTTTTGAATGGGTTTGTTTGTTTTTTTCTTGTAAATCTGTTTTAGTTCTTTGTAGATTTTGGATATAAGTCCTTTGTCAGATGGGTAGATTGCAAACATTTTTTCCCATTCTGTTGGTTGCCAGTTCACTCTAATGATTGTTTCTTTTGCTGTTCAGAAGCTCTGGAGTTTAATTAGATGCCATTTGTCTATTTTGGCTTTTGTTGCCATTGCTTTTGGTGCTTTAGTCATGAAGTCCTTGCCTATGCCTATGTCCTGAATGGTTTTGCCTAGGTTTTCTTCTAAGGCTTTAATGGTGTTAGGTCTTATGTTTAAGTCTTTAATCCATCTGGAGTTAATTTTATTGTAAGGCTTCAGGAAGGGGTCCAATTTCTGCTTTCTGCACATGGCTATCCAGTTTTCCCAACACCATTTATTAAATAGGGAATCTTTTCCCCATTGCTAGTTTTTGTCAGGTTTGTCAAAGATCAGATGGTTGTAGATGTGTGGCGTTGCCTCCAAGGCCTCTGTTCTGTTCCATTGGTCTATATCTCTGTTTTGGTACCAGTACCATGTTGTTTTGATTAATGTAGGCTTGTAATATAGTTTGAAGTCAGGTAGCATAATGCTTCCAGCTTTGTTCTTTTTGCTGAGAATTGACTTGGCTATGTGGGCTCTCTTTTGGTTCCATATGAAGTTTAAGGTGGTTTTTTTCTACTTCTGTGAAGAAGGTCATTGGTAGCTTGATGGGGATAGCGCTGAATCTATAAATTACTTTGTGCAGTATGGCCATTTTCGTGATACTGATTCTTCCTAACCATGAGAATGGAATGTTTCCCCATCTGTTTGTGTCCTCTCTTATTTTGTTGAGCAGTGGTTTGTAGTTCTCCTTGAAGAGGTCCATTACATGCTTTGTTAGTTGTATTCTTAGGTATTTAATTCTCTTTGTAGCAATTGTGACCGGCAGTTTGTTCTTGATTTGGATCTCTTAAGTCTGTTATAGGTGTATAGGAATGCTTGTGATTTTTGCACATTGATTTTGTATCCTGGGACTTTGCTTAAGTTGCTTATCATTTCAGGAGATTTTGGGCTGAGACGATAGGGTCTTCTAAATGTACAATCATGTCATCTGCAAATAGAGACAATTTGACTTCCTCCTTTCCTAATTGAATACCCTTTATTTCTTTTTCTTGCCTGATTGCTCTGGCTAGAACTTCCAATACTATATTGAATAGGAGTGGTGAGAGAGAGCACCCTTGTCTAGTGCCAGATGTCAAAGGGAACGCTTCCAATTTTTTTCCCATTCAATGTGATATTGGCTGTGGGTTTGTTGTAAATAGCCTTTTTAAAATTTTGAGATATGTTCCTTCAATATCTAGTTTATTGAGAGTTTTTAGCATAAAGGGCTGTTGAATTTTGTTGAAGGCCTTTCTTTTCTGCATCTATTGAGATAATCAAGTGGTTTTTGTCTTTGGTTCTGTTTATGTGGTGAATTATGTTTATAGACTTGCGTATGTTGAACCAGCCTTGCATCCCTGGGATGAAGCCTATTCGATCGTGATGGATAAGTTTTTGATGTGCTGTTGCAATCAGTTTGCCAGTATTTTATTGAAGATTTTTGCATCTATGTTCATCATGGATATTGGTCTGAAATTTTCTTTTCTTGTTGAGTTTCTGCCAGGTTTTGGTATCATAATGATGTTGGTCTCATAAAAAGATTTGGGGAGGATTTCCTCTTTTGGATTGTTTGGAATAGTTTCAGAAGGAGTGGTACTAGCTCCTCTTTGTACGTCTGGTAGAATTCGCCTGTGAACCCTTCTGGACCTGGGCTTTTTTTGGTTGTTGCTACCTCAACTTCAGCCCTTGTTATTGGTCTATTCAGGGTTTTGACTTCCTCCTGGTTTAGGCTTGGGAGGATGCAAGTGTCCAGGAATTAATCCATTTCTTCCAGGTTTACTGGTTTATGTGCATAGAGTTGTTTGTAGTAATCTCTGATGGTGGTTTGTATTTCTGTGGAATCTGTGGTGATATCCCCTTTATCATTTTTTATTGCATGTATTTTATTCTTCTCTCTTTTCTTTTTCATTAATTTGGCTAGTGGCCTGTCTATTTTGTTGATCTTTTCAAAAAACCAGCCCCTGCATTTATTGATTTTTTGAAGGGTTTTTTTGTGTCTCTGTCTTCTTCAGTTCTGCTCTGATATTAGTTATTCTTGTCTTCTGCTAGGTTTTGAGTTTTTTTGATTTTGCTCCTCTAGCCTTTTCAATTTTGACAATAGGCTGTCGATTTTCGATCTTTCCTTGCTTCTCATGTTGGCATTTATTTCTATAAATTTTCCTCTAGACACTGCTTTAAATGCGTCTCAGAGATTCTGGTAAATTTTGTCTTCATTCTCGGTTTCAAAGAACATCTTTCTTTCTGCCTTCATTTTATTGTTTATCCAGTCAACAATCAAGAGCCAGTTGTTCAGTTTCCATGAAATTGTGCGGTTCTGAGTTAGTTTCCAAATTCTGAGTTCTAATTTGATTGCACTGTGGCCTGAGGGACTGTTTGTTATGACTTCCGTTCTTTTGCATTTGCTGAGGAGTGATTTACTTCTGATTATGTGGTCAGTTTTAGAGTAGGTGTGATGTGGTGCTGAGAAGAAAGTATATTCTGTGGATTTGGGGTGGAGAGTTCAGTAAATGTCTATTAGGTTTGCTTGGTCCAGGTCTGAGTTCAAATCCTGGGTATCCTTGTTAACTTTCTGTCTCATTGATCTTTCTAATATTGACAGTGGATTGTTAAAAGTCTCCCACTATTATTGTGTGGGAGTCTAAGTCTCTTGTAGGTCTCTAAGAACTTGTTTTATATATTTGGGTGCTCCTGTATTGGGCATGTATTATTTAGGATCATTAGCTCTTCTTGTTGCATTGATCCTTTTACTGTTATATAATGCTCTCCTTTGTCTCTTTTGATCTTAACAAGATAATTGTGTGGGACATGCATTCACCTTTAGCCCCAAGCACAGTGCTTGCATCAGCGGGCACTTTTGTTGCCATTGTTAAACTTTTGGATGGACGTAAGCTAGTTAGTATAAGGCAGTGGGGAGAACAGGGTCCTTGGAGCTAGATAGAAATAGGCTTGGTCCCCAGCTCAGTAATTGCTACCTGTTTAGGATCTTGCTGGACTTCTGAAGTTCAGATCTCTAAGTTTCAGATTTCTTATCTGTAAAATGAAGCAAAGACAACCCCTGAGAATATATGTAACTTGTATGAACCAACCAAAACAGCTACAAATATTTCTCCAATTTGTTAACATTTCTGCTGTTTAATTCTAACAACATTTTCAAGTGAGGCCGTGGAAATGTTTGTGTGTGTATGTGTGCACTTATAAATAGGGGTATGTCATGTGTATGTGGGAATACCTATTAGAAAAATCAAGGAAAATATCCTCTAAGGAAAATGTCGTTCCTGCTCTTGCCATCTAGAATTCATGAGGTCTTTCCTGACTATTTGACCTATAGAAGATAAAAAAGGCTATCTTACTCTATTTTGTTTTTGTTATTCCAGGAAAGTGTTTCTAACATGTGCTTTGTGGATTGCAGTAGTCCCTAGAGGTTATTTATGGACAAAGTTTTCATGGTCGTGTTATTTTGGTGAATTCAGTGTGGTGTAATTTCCCCTTTGACATTCACAGTGACATTAGCATATTAAGGGCTTAGAGAAGTCTCATAGAGAAATTCGTTTTCATTGTTTAACCTAAGTTTCTCCAAATTTATTTTAACCCAGTGTCCTTTTTTTCTGACAGCACTTAGCAAGATCTTTTGCAATGCCTGTTGGGAAATTATAATAGCCTAATTACTAATTACCTGCCCCTCAAGATGACTTGCTTGAACTTGCCATCTTTGCCACAAGGGGGCAGCATTGGTTTACACAGGTTGAACAAACTTTCAATAAACTAATATTCTTTGGTGGGAAAGTGTGTCCATTTTAGTTTGTTTTGAAGCAGTCACTTCATACCTTTGAACTGGGGTTAAGCTGGTTAACCCCCACAAATTTTACCAATTCCAATATCCAATTTAAAAAACCTCAAAATGACTAGTATAAATAAAATAGTAATTTCTGTTACTAAATATAGTTGTTTTAAATTTTTAGTGATATTTAGGATTAAATGGCAAAGTATGCGTAAGCTGTAGGACTTCCCACCTAGGGATTCTGATTACCCTGAGCCAAAGTACATTCTGCTGGGTGTGAATTATTTTCCATCCCTGGACAGCTAGCTATGAGGTAAAGGAAAGTAGGTATAGGTTTTTTTTATAACAAAAAAAAAGGACCCTTAGGAATCAGTTGTTATGAGAAAAAGCTCCTCATCTTACTGCTGCTTGGTTAATTAAGGAAAAGTGTTGATTTTAGAATTGAGGTCCCTGTCAAGGTTTTAATATAGGGACTTTTTTTTTTCTTTTTGGTCATGACACCAGTTGTTGGTGCTTCTCCTACAGAGACAAAGATATCTGGGGGCAGCAAAGCACAGATCTGCCAGCTTTTCTGTTTAAGAGAAGTCCCACTTCGTTTGCTAAGGGATAGAGTTAAAACCGTGAGATAACATGTTCTTAAGTTCCCTGTGATTCCTAGAATTGCCTTATCTTGCTGATCTCTTTCTGTACAGATTTTTAATTATCTTCCTATGCCAAATGTCATTTTTAGTCCAAACTTAATTAATTTTATTTTTCTTTATTTTGGGACCCAACTATATTAGTCAGGGTTATCTAGAGGGACAGAACTAATAAGATATATATATATATATATATATATATATATATGTGAGTTTATTAAGTATTAACTTACACGATCACAAGATCCCACCAAGGAGAGGCCATCCAAATCCCAAAACAGAAGAACTTGGAGTCTGATGTTCAAGGGCAGGAAGCATCCAGCATAGGAGAAAGATGTAGGCTGCTAGGGTAGTCTTTTCACGTTTTTCTGCCTGTTTTATATCCTGGCTGTGCTGGCAGCTGATTAGATGGTGCCCGCCCAGAGTAAGGGTGGGTCTGCCTTTCCCAGCCCACTGACTCAAATGTTAATCTTCTTTGGCAACACCCACACAGATGCACCCAGGTTCAATACTTGGCATCTTTCAATTCAGTCAAGTTGACGCTCAGTGTTAACTGTCACAAGTCCACCCCTTGTCAACTTGAAACCATTCACATCTTCTGAGATCAGACATGATCTTCAAGTAAAGACAAAAATAAGATCATAATTACACCTAACATAATACAACTGTCCATTATACAACCAGAAACACAACAATCACCAACCCAAATACTATTACATAAAGTTAACAATACTTAAATGCTGATAGGAACTCAATAAATCTTATGTCACATGATAAAGAGAAAAGGAAATGAAGATTTTTCTTCATGCAAGTGTATACATGCACAAACATGTTTTTAACAAAAGAAGGAGAAAATATTCATGACAGTTGTAGTCCGTGTTTCTGCAGCTGGTCCTGTGGTCACAGCTGGTATTGATGACTACCTTCTTCTACTGCCCATTCTGTATTCACTTTGCCTCAGCAAGCACCTCAACAGATCGTAGTTTTTTTCCTGGTGGAGTGACACAAACCTTCATTCCTGAAAGGTCTGGCCCATTTGTCATCCTGCCTTGATTGGGCTGTTGTAGTTTCCCATTGACCTTATCGCAGGGCATGGTAATACTGAGAGACGACCTAATGGCTGTCCTGTATTCCACGCATACTCTTCCTGACCTCCATTGTGGAGTAGTAGACTGATTTCATCTTGATAGTCTGGGTCAATCACCCCAGCTAACACTGTAACTCTCCTTCTTAGCCTGCTGACTTAAAGGTAGGAGGAACCCAAAGTGCCCAGGCGGCAATCTTGCCTTCCAGTTTAATGGAATCGTTCTTGTGTCTCCTGGTGGCAGTGTTCCTCCCTTTGGAGCCAAGACCTCTAGGCCACAGAACAACGTCGTGGGAACAAGAAGCAAAAATTTTGCTAATGGATCACTAGGGGTAATGGTGAGTGGTGCCACTTCTATTTCTAACCCTTGATTCCTGGACCCATGAATCCTGGCTGTAGGAGAAACAGTACCATATATTGGATGCTGATCCAGAGCATTCGCAGCCTTCTGGAGAACTTTGCTCCACCCTGCAAAGTATTGTCACCTAGCTGGCATTGTAATTGTGACTTCAAATGGCCATTCCACCATTCTATCAATCCAGCTGCTTCAGGATGATGAGGAACTTAGTAGGACCAGTGAATTCCATGAGCATGAGCCCACTGAGCCTTTTCATGGGTCACACTCTCAACCTCACCTCTAGGTGCCCACTGGGACTTCAGGTTTAGAAGCAAACAAGGGTGTTAGGGATGGCTCCTGAGGAGAATCAACATTATCTTGCCTGGCAACTGCCTCAGGGGAGGCCATCACTGCTGCCTCAGTCATCACAGAGTTTATTTCCTTAGACAAAGGTGGAAAGGCTGATGGCAGCACAGGTCGGGGAGGGGATGTTGCTACTACTAGGGTTGGGGAAGCTGTTTCTTCTGGCAAAAAAGGTTCATCAGAGTTTACAAACTCAGGATCCCCAGCTTCATGAGGGTCCTCCCACATGTCCCCATTCCAAGTTGCAGGGTCCTATTCTTTTCCAATCAGTGCCCTCACTTTAATAGTAGACGCCTGGCGAGGCTGTGCGTGTGCCTTTCATTGCAGGTCAGCCATCTCGCATGATAAGGGCTTGTGTCTGTTTTTCCACAATTTCAGCTCTTTCTCTACAGGAGATAAGACTCTCACTCAGGGCAATCTTAGCAGATTTGAGGCTCAGTGTTCATCATTTTCTTTTTTCTTTTTTTTTTTTTTTTTTTTTTGAGACAGAGTTTCACTCTTGTTACCCAGGCTGGAGTGCAATGGCGCGATCTCGGCTCACCGCAACCTCCGCCTCCTGGGTTCAGGCAATTCTCCTGCCTCAACCTCCTGAGTAGCTGGGATTACAGGCACACGCCACCATGCCCAGCTGAATTTTTGTATTTTTAATAGAGATGGGGTTTCACCATGTTGACCAGGATGGTCTCGATCTGTTGACCTCGTGATCCACCCGCCTCGGCCTCCCAAAGTGCTGGGATTACAGGCTTGAGCCACCACGCCCGGCCGAGTTCATCATTTTCTTTCATCACTTTGTCCAGTGAACTTAGGAGCAACGAACCAGCTTCATTATGTTCCTTGGCTCTCCACATATGGTCAAAGGTATTATGTATAGAGTCTCTAAACTCTTTGCCTCTCACGAGCAGTGAATCAGGAGTGTCAAAAGCATTCATTTCGCATAACTCTCTAAACAGTTACTATCAGTCTCTAAACAAGGACTCTCAGTGTTCTCTCGTTAGAATTAGAGTCCTTGGCATTTTTAGGTCTAATCATATTAAGCAGCAAACTCCAGAAACTCCAAAACCAGTGAAAAAACTCCATCCTTCATATTCTGTTCTTCTAGAACCACTTTTGGTACCAAAATCCGTATTAGGGTTCCTTGGAGGTACAAACAGGATAGGATATATATATATATATATATATATATATATATATATATGTGTGTGTGTGTGTGTGTGTGTGTGTGTGTGTGTGTAAAGGGGAGTTTATTAAATGTTAACTCATACAATCGCAAGGTCCCACAATAGACCATCTGTAAACTGAGGAGCAAGGAGAGTCAGTCCGAGTCCCAAACCTGAACAACTTGGAGTCCGGTGTTTAAGGGCAGGAAGCACCCAGCATGGGAGAAAGATGGAGGATGGGAGGCTGGGCCAGTCTAGTCTTTTCATGTTTTTCTGCCTGCTTTATATTCTAGCTGTGCTGGCAGCTGATTAGATGGTGCTCACCCAGATTAAGGGTGGGTCTGCCTTTCCCAGTACACCGACTTAAATGTTAATCTCCTTTGGCAATACCCTCACAGACACACCCAGGATCAATCCTTTGAATTATTTGATTTAATCAAGTTGACACTCAGTATTAACCATCACACCAATTTATACTTAATTTTGCTTGTATTTTTCAGATGGACTTAAATAAAGACACTGCCAAAAGTTTTTACCAAAATTTTCTGGGACTTAAAAAAATGTATTAGGGCTGCAAGGTGATCACTTCCTACCAGCATACTGAGAACTAGCATACTGTAAGTGTGAGTGTTTTTAGTGAGCTACCATCTGAGTCCTTGGGGGCACCTCTCCTTTATGGCCGTTTTTACAAAGAGTGTTGTGAATCCGAGTGTCTGTGTGAGTGTGTACTCCCCAAGGAAAATGAGGTGAAAATTCTCTAAGAAAAAAATCATTCAAATATGAATTCTTACACCTCTTCTGCAAAATTTTATCTGCTCTTTCATTTAATAATATCAGAATAATTACCAGTATCACTATTATTCGGCTCACACTATCCTACTTGCTGGAACTCCAGGGGAAGCCGTGAAGTAGGCTGAGGTCTCAGTGATGCAGGCAGACGCTTGCCCACCTTCTGTTTCCCTCTCCACAGCGGGATCAGTCACTTGGTTTGGCAGTCCTAGCTCCTGTCCTTTAGTTTTGAACACTTGGTCTATGCTGTTTGTCTCATTTCTTTCACCTCACTATGAACAAATGGTCCTCAGTCAGAGTGTTCAAAAATTTTCCAATAGTGAATTGCATAATTAAACATCTGTATATATAGCATGCAAACATTTTGTTTATCACACATTTTTTAGACTAAGAGTTTTTTATTAATAATTTTGAGTTGAGAGGGTGCATGTTAGTATTCAGTTTGATTCTAACCAAAATGTGTTATGTGTATTTGAAGTCTTTGTATGTGTATTAGTACGTGTTTTCCTTTTACTAGGAAGGGCTCCTCATTGCCCAGTTTCATGCAATCGATTTAATGGGATTAAGCTTGAATAGTTCAAAATAATTAAACCAATTACATTAAATTTCATTTACAATTTTTAATGATGCCTACTATTAGGACATATAGCAGTAGGACATGTAGCATATTCACAGTAGTGGTGGGAAGGTGGGGAACCTAGGGTATAGTTTATGCTTAATTAGGTAAAACTTTTTTTTCCTATAAATCTTAAGGGAGGGCACACATGCCCCAAGCCACATTTCAAATGAGGACCATATAATAAAGACCTGTGTTTCTTATAGCCATTCTAAGTCAGTACAATGCCTCTTTATATAAGTTAGGTTGAGAAATCTCAGCTTGGTGAGGTATAAACATGGAATGATTATCTTTTCTTGCCCCCTCTAACTATGACCAACTTTGCTTAATATTATTTTAGTCTGATCTGATAACTTCCATGCACTTCTGTTTTAAAAGTTTTATTTCTGGTCGGTAGTCATTAACTGCACTTAGGTATTCTTACTTCTCCTTCTTGCCCAGTTTAAAGTCTTCCATCCCCACTGGGTGGAACTTCTGTTCTACTGTACTGGCCTCAGGCAGAAGACGAGGACCTGGCTGCCGGCTCTCCCTTCTCCTGTCTTCAGTGCCTGAATGCCTGTCCCAGTGGGTATGGATGGATGTGAGGGAATGAGTTGGTTCATGCAATGGTCCACACATCTCTGATTCCTCCCCAACCCCTGCCCTGCTTTTTTTTTTTTTTTTTTTTTTTTTTTTTTTTTTTTTTTTTTTTTTTTTTTTTGCTTGCTACTCTGGCTGTCATTGGTGAGGTAGGGTTGCTGACACCTGTTTGGACTGGCACCCTCTGATGCCCTGGTTCTCTTGATGTGAGGGTAAAACTCTTGCTCAAGCATGAGTCCCTCTGCCCTTCCTTCAAGTTTCATTTCACCCCAGGAGGAGCTGGGCCTGTCAGTGTTCCTGGTAACAACTTACCCAATTTTCTCCCAACACTGAGGATTGGGAGAACCTTCAGGGTGCTCTTCAGTAGCCTCCAGAACCTGAGGAAGCTGGGTGAGAGGCTGAGTCTCTACCTCTGAGAGTTTCCAGCTGCCTCTGCCTCTAGGCGAGAAGTGAAATCTCTTCCCATTGAATGAGTTAAGGCAACAAGGCAAAAGCCCCCTTTTCCTCATGGGGGAGGGAATGGGGAAGGGACCGTCTGTCCTCAGTACATCTCTGAATGAATGAATAAATGAATGAATGAATGTAATAAAAATATTTCCTCAACATTCAAGTACACATTTTCTCCTTTAACCATGTGTTACTAATTTCAATGTTAAAGATTTTTTTGTGTAGGGTTGAAAGCATTTCTTAACCGAAAGTGAGGGCGACAGCCATTGAACAGGTGCCATTCCCCATCTTCTTTGAGAGGAGAGTATGGGAAAAGAGTATCCTGGTCTTTGTTCCTCATCCACATTCTGGTGTGGAGAAAGCTATTTTACTTATCATGAGCCTCAATTTCTTTTTCTGTAAAATGGCAGCAATTATCTCCCTGATTTTCTGTCTCAGAAGGTTTTGTGAGTATTTAATGCAATGGTACAGGGTGGAGTTTCCAACCTTGGCACCACTGACATTTTGGGCCTGTTAATTCTTTGTTTTGGAGGGCTTCCCCATGCATTATAGGATTTATGGTCCTTACCTACTAGACTCCAGTAGCAGCCCCCTCACCTCAGTTGTGACAACCAAAAATATCTCTGCACGGTGCTAGATGTTTCTTGGGAGGCAAGGCGCATATTTGCTCCTGGCTGAGAACCACTGGTATAAGTGAAGTAACCGTAGACTGTTCAAGAGCAAGCCATCCTAGAGCACAGTGTGCCACGTGAGGATTAAGGATTTAAACTGTTCCTTAGAATGTAATGAGTTACGCAGGAAAGGCTCCATGCAGCAGCATTCTCTTTGATTGTGTTAAGTTGTACTAATCAGAATATTGTATTCATTGTATTGAAGAAGAAAAATGTATTAGGCTAAATGATAAGAAGATAAAATCTAGGTGGTCGGAAGATTTTTAAATGTACAATTTTGTGACAATGCATGAAATATTATTTAAAACAGGATGTAATAAAATATTGATTTTAGAAGTGCAGACAGATCTGGGTCTGTCAGATGTACATGAAGACACAAATAAGGTAGCAAGGAGGAACATGCAGAATGTTCACCTTGGTAGATGGCGGGAGTGAGGTGGACTTGGAACAGAGTTGGTAGAACCAAGTCGAGCGGAAGCCTGGGCTGGGTCTGGCTCCCTGCTGCCTTGCGATGGCCCCTTCCCCCTGTTAGGGCTAGTACAGTGAAAAGACCCACTTAGCAGTGACAACCCATTCACTCAGGACTCAGCCTTGGAGGAAAATTGTGATGACAATAGGCAAGGCTTGTGTAGAAGACAAGAAGAAATAACATAGGAAAGAGCTTGAGTGGTTTACAAAGGGGTTCTCTGATTGGTGTGTGCCTATTTCTGCGGGCCCAGGCATGGCTAGTGCAAATAAATTTAAGTTTTTGTGAATCGGTTCTGTCCCCTGTGGCCCGCCGTCCTCTGTTGGTTTGCTTCATGGAAGAAAATGTTGCGGGGAGCAGATTTCTTGTGTTCTTTTCACTGTGAAGTATTGTCTCCCCACTGAAGGGGAGGGTGGGCTAGTGAAACTAACTCTCATATGTTTGATATAAGCTTTTGTCTTCAGAGAGGTGGTAGTGAGGTGTAATGAAAGAGCGTAAGCAAGGAAATTGAGGAGAGATGAAATGCTTGTCTGTCATCTATTAGCAAGTTGCCACCACTCTTCCTTCAATTTCCTTATCTGTAAAATGGGGATAAAGAAAGCTCTTCTGCAGCATTGTCCTGAGGACCGGCTAACATGTTGTGTGGAATGTGTCAGGATGTGGGGAGGTACTGAAAAATAGGAGCTATTAGGAATTACTATTTTAAACACAGGAATTCTAAATCTGAATTAAATGAAATGTTTTCAAATTAAGTGTACTTTGAATTTATATTTAATGAACTATAAATTAAATATGAATTAATCTTCATTTCAGGCCCTTTGTAATATTAGTAGATTGAGGTCCTTTATCATTTCTGAGCTAAATAATCTTGTTTCATCAAAATATCTGAGGCTGAGTTATGTCAATTATTGATTCCAAATATGAAATACACCCTGAAGTTTATTCTTCTGTAATTAAAGTTTGTTATCGGGTTGAAGATTTGAATTTACCTACCAATAGAGGCATAATTTCTTTGAGACCTACAGGTTCAAGCTGGTTTTCCTAATAGAGTCAGTATAGATAAAAAGTGGTGATGCTGGGCACAGTGGCTCACGCCTATAATCCCAGCACTTTGGGAGGCTGAGGCGGGTGGATCATGAGGTCAGAGTTCAAGACCACACTTGCTAACATGGTGAAACCCTGTCTCTCCTAAAAATACAAAAAAATACAGCTGGGCATGGTGGTGCGCACGTGTAATCCAGCTTCTTGGGAGGCTGAGACAGGAGAAGCGCTTGAACCTAGGAGGCAGAGGTTACAGTGAGCTGAGATTGAGCCGCTGCTCTCCAGCCTGGGCGACAGAGCAAGACTCTGTCTTGGGGGGAAAAAATAAAAAGTGGTGATGATTTTATTCTCTATTTCATTAGGTGGACAATAAGTTTAAAATGCATTAACAAAAAGCTATTTTTTCTGATGACTTATGATGCTACTTACTTTTAGGGTAATATTTGGACCCTTTGGATGGGAAACAAAATCTAGCAGATTCTTTGACAGTGTAGCCCAAGTCGGAGAGGCCTACTTGAAACAAGAACTTGTTAAAGATGTTAGTGCCTCTCATTTTACAGTGAAATAGTTTCGATAGAATCTGCTATGCATTTGACAGCATGTTGGGAGATGATTAAAAGTTTTTTAAATCTTTGATTCTAGGAGATATGAAAGGAAACAGATTGTCCATTATTCTTTCAACAGGATTACAAAAATCTGATATGAGCAGGTTGAAAGTAGGAAGGAGAAAATTAAAATGGAGCTATCTGGAAATAAAGGAAAGAAGGAAAGAGCTTCCAAAGAGAGCACACGGCTGTGGTTAAAGAGCAGGTTTTCTTTATGGACCACGTTACAGTACATATTTACAATCACATCCCCATTTCTACCGCTACTATCTATCAAACCAAAACAAAGAGAATAGCTATGCCATTTTGCCAGCAGGTGGCACCATGAGAATCTCCTAGAAGAAACAGGAAGTCCCTGAAAGCAGGACTCTTAGTATTTTTCCCATCAAGTCCAGTCATCAATATGTATTCATATTTTTGATGACATTATAAACATATCACTTAAAATATTTTCAGAAGATTCATTCCTTCTCTCCTTTTTCATATATTAGCATCGTTCATTCAATAATTTTTTTTTTTGAGACGTAGTTTTGCTTTTGTTGCCCAGGCTGGAGTGCAGTGGTGTGATCTGGGCTCACCGCAGCCTCTACCTCCCAGGCTCAAGTGATTCTCCTGTCTCAGCCTCCTGAGTAGTTGGGATTACAGACACGTGCCACCACACCCAGCTAATTTTGTATTTTTAGTAGAGACAGCGTTTCTCCATGTTGGTCAGGCTGGTCTCGAACTTCCAACCTCAGGTGATCTGCCCACCTCAGCCTCCCGAAGTGCTGGGATTATAGTCATGAGCCACTGCACCCGGCTAAGAAATATTATATTCCCGGAAAAAAAAATAGGGAGTTTAAAATAAAATTGTAATTCAATTATGTTTGTTTGTTTTTCTCTGTATTGCTTAACATAGTCATTTGAGGAGCACATTTCCTTAGCAATAATGGCATATGTTACTGTCAGGCTATGTTAAATGGTTATAGAGGAAGAAACTTAGAAGGGACCCTGTTTTCACACTCCTCTCCTGCCCTGGACAATGGGGATTCCTCATGCCCAAATATCTCCCCAATGCTAAGCAACCTCTCAGACTCAGGAGGGACCCTGTGCCGGAGATAATGGGCATTTCTGGCCTTTGAAAGCAACTCTAAGAAGGTTGGCTTTGTGAACTCGCCTTGGAAGCTTCCTGCACATTCCACGTGATTTGGGGGCATTTGTTTTCCAGTGTTCCTATCTGGCTTTAGAGCAACATCTTTTGATCTGGTTTCATCAGCATGTACTATTCCACTATCAGTAGTTGGGCTGGAACTAGGAACTTGTTCTGTGGTGTTGGTGGAAACCGCTTGATCTTGGCATAGAACATAGACGCCCTTGTTGGAGTCTATGTCCTTAGGTGGATTCACAGAATCTTTCTCTTGGGCTTGTGGATGCTCTTTTATGAAGCAGGCAGTTCTGTTATTTTGAGAGAGTGGCTGCTCTTTGCTCCTCATGGGGTCTTTGAGGCCAGCATCATGTGAAGGAGGCACCTGGGACTTGCTTTTGTATGTGTCTTGGGTCATACTGGTTGCTGATGCTCTAAGAAAGGAGACAAAAGAAAGAAAACCAATGAAGAGGCTCTTTAGATCTTTCAGCTTATTAGAATGTGGCTCCCATCAGTATCAGCCAAGGTAATATGAGTGGGAATGGGGTGGAGGGTGAAATTGAGTGGTAACAATGCGGGGAAAATGTCTCGCTTAAGAAGGGTAAAGGAGCATTTCCTCAGGAAACCAGTTTAAAGAGGTCAGTTGGGAAGAGCGACTTAGTGTCATACCCATGAGCTTAGCAATCTATTTCTTACCTCATTTTCTTAGCCTGTGGGACTCTGTGCTTCTGCCCTCCCTGTGATGAGAACATGAGAACATCTTCTGGTCTCTTCTGAATTCCATTCCCCAAATAAGAGGAGAAATGTTTCTTCATGGTTTCTGCTTTGAGTTAATGAAGAAGCATTTTGAGTTGGATTGTGTTCTCAAATTTTTTATGTTCAAGTCCTAACCCCCATTACCTCACAGTGGGACCTTATGTAGAGATAAGGTCTTTACAGAGATAATTAGATTAAAATGAGGTCATTAGAGTGGGTCCTAATCCTATATTACTGGTGTCCTCATAAGAAAATGAACTTTGACCACACAGACACATACAGGAAGAGCACTAAGAGGAGACAGCTGTCTGTAAGCCAAGGAGAGAGGCCTGCAACAGGTCCTTCCCTCACCGTTTTCAGAAGGAACCAACATGGCTGACATATTGATTTTGAACCTCCAGACTCTAGAATTGTAAGACAATACATTTTTGTTGATTAAGGCACTCAGTTTGTAGTTCTTTGTTATGGCAGCCCTAGAAAACTGATATAAGAAGAAGAAACAGAATTCTGCAAACTGGGCTTTCAGAGAACCAGTGTGTATAAACCTTGGTTTATATTACACATTAGGCTGATCCGCTGAGATAGATGGAAACAGAAAAACATAAAGCAGTTTTCCAGTGTTTACCTAGAATATGTTAAAGAGGATTTAGAAACACCAAGATCAGAGGTTTAAACTGGCTAAGCCCATGAAGTTCTCCTTTGAAGTTTTACTTGGCAAACACAACGTTTTTAAAAACAAAATGACTGGGTGTGAGTGGATTGTCACTTTCACTGCAATTATGTGACCTCCTACCCATCTGTGAGTTTGCAACTGCCAGCCATGACTAAGTGGACTTGTTGAGCTGATGTTTTAACATCTTGTAGTCATAGCTGCTATGGAGAACTCAATTAGTTTTCAAGACATCTCATGAATTGGTCATTTAGAGATGAAAGTCTTGAACAAGTTTTGCTCTAATGGGAAAGAATTCTTTAAATCTACAATTCCGTTAGTAGGCACGAAGCAGAGGGAGTATGGCCAGATAGGGAACCTAGAATTCACACTGAACTCCTAATACTCTTTCATCTGGCCACCTGTTTGTGAAGCAACCAGAACAAGGGAGTTCTTTGTGAACCTCTCTTCTGGGGGTCTCTTCCATGTAAAGACTTCAATTTTATATGGATAAACTGAGGGATTTTGAGCTTCTTCTCCCAGCAAGGTCTGTCTTCTGAAGTTTAGACCTACAGGGTCAATAGGTTCAGAAATGGACATATCTTTTCTCAGAAAGTTGATCTTTCGCCAGTGTTCTCTCTTTGAAGGTATGGTACTTCTACCCACCCCGTTATCAAATTTAACAAGCTCATTTGAGTGCCCACTTATTGCCAGGCAATATACTTTGACTGATTTTCTTTACCCTTGGACATATGTTTAGTTATAAAGCTCTGACAGTTCTACTTTGTAAACATCTTGAGATGCTGGTCTTCTCATTTTCTTCACCTGACCAGTGCTCTGGTTTAGGTCTTGAAACCACAGCCTGAATTTTGTAATTCTATCAGGTCTACTCTGACTATAGCCTAAGCTCTATTTTACCTTAAATGTTGCATCCAGAGTGATCTTTTTAACATTTGAGCATGGAATCTTCTTCACCAGTCTCAAACCCTATAGGGTGAACTCTCAACTCTTTTGCAAGACCTGTGAAGCCATTCATGATTGGATTGGATTGGAGACGTTGGCTATATTGTGTTGTCTCTGAAAACTGCACATACACCTTCTCCTCCTCCCCACTTCCATGTCACATGCCCGCAGTACTGAGTTATTTGAAGCAAGCAGTGGTCATTTATGTGCTTTTCTACATACTATTCCTTTTGCCGGGAGTAGCCCCATTCTACACATCCTCCTGATAAACTTCCCACCCTTTCCCCTATTCTCCCCCTCCTCTAAGATTCTGCTCACACACTGCGTCTTTTGGGAAATCTTAGCTAAAGCCTTTTGATAGACACAGGAACCTTTTTATGTTCCTGCCCTACTTTGTGAGGAACTTTGTTAGCAGTGTTGGTCATCATTTTTTATAAGTAGAACTACTCTCCAATTTAAATATGAGCACTGTGAGGGCAGAGACCATGGTTTTTCATATTTGCATTCCAGACTCTATCTGAGTAGCTGTTTTGCAAAGTCTGGTCTGAAAAACACGTTTCCCAGAATAATCTGCCTTAGTATCGTCTCAGTTGAAAATGTGGATTTTTAAGCCTAATTTCTAACTGGCTGACTCAAAGGACTGGCAACATGAATCTTAAATAATCCACTCACTGGCATATAATTAAATCCCAATAACAATTTTATTTAAATGAATCATGGAAAACTATTGCCTAGCACAGTGCCTAAGAAATATTGAGAATTAATACATATTGCTTCCTTCCTTTATCCCCGGTTTTACTGAGAAGTCTGAGGCTTTGAGAGGATATGTCCTACCAAAGGACATGGAGGCAGAAGCACCTGAATCAAGGTTTTATGTCTCCTGATTCATACACTTTCCAGCCTAACTCTCTACTCAGCAAGGACAGCCACTTATGTAGGGCTTGGCCTTTTGTGCACCCTCCTGAAGGTAGGCATCTGAGCTTCAGTGTCCTTTTTGAATAAGAGTGGGAATCCATCCAATGGCTTCTGAGACCCTTTTCCAGTATGTGAGCTCTCATTCTAGGTTGGTTTAACCATTTATTGCAGACAGGGAAATTGAAAGCAGAGGAGTTCAATTACTTGTTCAGAGTCATCTTTCAAACCCAAAGCTGGAAGTTAGAAAGAATTCCCAGGCTAGACATTTGGTTGTTACTCTTGGCCTTTGTGTCATGTATTAGCTGTGTTGACCTGAAAGATTTTATGTTCATTTACAGCACCTGGCCTTCCTCTTGGATATGCTCCTGAGTTCTGGCACTTGCCTTCGGTAAGAAAGGATGTAGTCTTCAAGACTGAGATATTCCTGTCCTGTGCTGAATTTTTAAGTAATATTAAAATCTACTTGTTTTAATGATGAACAAAGGAGAACTAGTTTCTACAGACTGTACAACTGTGACAATTTTCAACAAAAACAGTAGAAGAGTTTCAATTCTGTAACAATTTTTAATTGATAAGAGTGGGTACTTATATAGCACTTACTTTTTGTTTTGGTATTATTCCAAGTGCTCACTGAATCCTCAAATAAACTCCATAAGGTAGAAAATATTTTTATTTTACATTGGAGGAAGCTGAGGTACTAATTCCAGGGAAATTATTTCTTTTCTTTCGTTTTCTTTTTTAACTTTCATAAAGTGGGCTAGGACAGTGACTTATACATTAGTAACTGCTCAATAAATTGTTGTTAGATCCAAAAGAGAAAGATCAGATATTTAAAAAGGAGTGAAACAAAATCAACCCCAAATAATGTAAGAAAAGCAAAATGAAAAATAAAATTTCAAAGGAGAAAACTAAGGATTTAAGCAAGCAAGAGCTACTTTGGAAGGTGGCAGTGACTGGAAGCCTGAGAAATGTTAGCTCAGGAAGGCTTAAGAGTGGGCTGCTGTGGGGAGCTATGTAATTGATGGGAGAGGGACAAGGGAGGTAGGCAGCCTAAAATCCAGGCTGTGATCAGAAGCTCTTGCTGTCTTGGCACTCAGGGCTCTGAAAGGGCCTCAGTGGAGTGACAGACCTGCTGCCCTGCTGTGCCTCTGGGGCAACCTGCTCCCCAGTCCTGAAAGTCTTACCTTGCCGTAACCTCTGCAGTTCTTTTTGGAGCTGCTTCTGCTCCCAGGTCAGCAATTTCATATGGTAGAGGCAGATATACTCCAGTCTCTGCAGTCTTTGGTCCAGTCTGGCTTCAGCCTGCTTGGCATTCTTCCTCTCCAAATCAAAGTGCTTATACAGTTGTCCCCTGATCATGTGCCTCTCCATCTTCTTCAGGGTCTAGAGACAAGAAGGCACCACAGCTAACCTGATATTGGAAGACTGGGACGCTGACCCTTGGCTTTTAATCAGAGATCAGCGGTTGAACCTGTGTATTTCTGAAACCACAACTGCCTCATCAGATGAAATCCCACTATCGTTAAATGAGTTTCCAGAGTAACACAGGATTGAGGGTAGTCATTCCTCTGAGCCTCAGCCTCCTTGTCAATAAAGTAGTGATACAATACAATAGGCCCCCCCAATACAGCTCCCAATCAGATTTCTGTGAAGATCAAGTGAGAAGTGTATGAACAACTTTGGGAAAAAAAAAAGGCAGTCTACATATATAAGGCATTGTTTACCCAAGAAGAAAAGCCTCTTTCACTGTTTCTTACCCTCAAAGAGGCTGCTCAGAGGTCTGGAGAGGATTTGGGAACTTAGGAAACAGCCATTCCTCCCCCACCATCCTGCCAGTTCATTAATTCACGTATGCATAGGTTCATTCAGCCTGTAATCCTACTATAAGCCTATGCTAAAAGCTAAGGATAATGGTGAATGAGACCCAGTTCCTACTCTCAAGGGGCTTTCTCAAAAAGCGGGGTATCCTGATTATAAAGTAGAACAGCATCCACGATGAGTAGTCTGGGGAACACCGGGAAAGCTGCTTAGATTGGGCGAAAGCTCCTCTTCTCGTCCATCTTCTCAGACTTTAGATGCTCTTCTCCCTCCATGTACTGTGATGTCTAAGCCCACACCTACTTCTTTCTCCTCAAAATAGGGACATGTTTTTCTCTCCTTTGAGTCTTTATAATGCTTATCTCAGAGCTAAGAGCACAATATGTGCTCAGGATGTAAATAGATTGCTATCAATAAAAGTTTTGGTGATTATAATACAGAAAAAAGCTTAACATTAAAAAGGAGAATAAGGTCAGGATACGGGAAAGAAATACATTTTAAGGCATTTGTTTTAAAGTCTAAAGCATAGACTAAACTTGTATTAAAGAACAGGGCTGGTGGAACTCACCTCCAAATCCAAGGCTCTCACCATGAGACTATGTCTGTCAGGCTGAGTCTGGATTCAAGAGTTTATTTTTCTTCAGTAAACTTATGAGTCTGGTGTTTTGAAGAAAGAACGGAGGGAGACCATTGGAGAGGGCTGGGAGGAGAATGTTAAACACACTTGAAAGCTCTCTTCTTCCCTCCCTACCTCCCCTGGTCAGGAATGCTAGCTCCTTGGGCGATGGCACCAATTCCTGCTAGAGAGGCCAGAGCTCTAAATAGCTCTGTGGGTAAAGAACCCTGCCAGCTTCAAGCCTGTCCCCAGAGGGGCCCACAGCACTCCTTCTAGGCTGTGTCCATGGGAGCCAGGAATGAAAGCAATGAGTGTCTAACTGTGTTCTCAGCCTCTCTCTCTCACCCTTTCTCTCTTCTCCTCCTTTTCCTCCTTTTTCTTTTTCTTTGCCACACCTCCCTTCCCTAACCCTCATTCCTACTTCTTGGAAAGCAGGTCAGCCTCATAAGAAAGCACTCTGTTGTTTTCTGTCATGACTGTGCACACTTTGTGCAGGAGAGAAGTTAATTTGTTTATTTTGCATTACTGCACACCATACTGACCTTCCCCAGGCCTCTCTAAATGCTCAGTGCACTTCAGTGCTTATCAAGATTTTCAAAGTGGTGAAGGCAGCACTAAGCAAAGTAAAATTAAAAGAAACTTTTGTGCTTATATTTTGAAGAGCTTACAGCTGAAGGCCGAGCAGAACTATTGTTTATATAACAAGATACTGAGTGGGATTTTTACTGTTGCCTTGGAGCTCCATCTGAAAATAAGAGGCGCTGATATGCCACAGTCTAAATAGAGCCGTCAACACTGAGGCTTGATAATCCCCCAGAGTTTACTGAGAGGCAGGTGGCTAAACAGGCCCTACTAACCACAATCATTGCCCAGCAAATAAATAATTATAAGGAGATTACACAGGGGTGGCAGGGGAGGAAGAGCACGCTGTTCTCTCAGCAGGAGGTAGTTCCTTTCCCATCCTTTCTCATGAGGTAATTCCTTCGCCTCCAGAATTTAAATGAATGAGGTGGAATTCCAAGAACATTATCTGAGAGAATGAGATGACACAGGAGAGACTGGGCTTGGGATCGTACCCCCAGCTAGAGGCTTGTTGACTGCAGAACAATAGAGCAGCCCCCATTTCATCCCTTTGTTGCCACTATAGCTGATGACAGCGAGAGATTTCTTAGAAAACTTGGTTCCTGGATGTCATTTTGAGAGGGAACTGAAGAGGAAAGGCTTGCAGAAATAATCTATGGCTGAAGGGCAAGAAGGAACCTTAGTGTGGAGTGCCTAGGAAAAGAATGGTGGCTAAAGCTCTCCTAGTTACTCTCAGCCCTCTGAGAATGACAGAGAGGACCTGGCTTCATGGGAGGGAGCAGAGGGATTATACGAGGGGGTGGAAATCATGGCACAGCCATCACAGTGCTCTTCTTGGAAGATAGTGCTTTATCCGGAGGGGAAATGGAATCCCAGGCAGGGCCAGAAGGAGGCAAAGACAGAAGGGATCTGAGTGAAGATGAACTCCCTCATAAAACCACACATCTTGAAAGCAGAGAGCATGGGAACACAAAGAATAGACAGGAAAATCTATCTAAGGGAACATGAAACACAAGAATAGATAGAAAAGGCCAGTCATGCCTTAGCATCACAAATGTGGCATTTATGTAGGAAGAGCTCTGCCTCCTAGACCATGACCTTAAAGTGGTTAGTGTTGAAAAGACAAAGGAGAGGAGGAAGAATGATAGAGAAGATAATCCTCCGTTTCCATCTCCAAACCTCCTGGAGTCCAGTGAGGAGGGGGTTAAATTATGTGTGAAATTGGAGTTTCAAAGTGGAACGAACCTTTTTTTTAAAAAAAACAAATAAATAAACTAAGTGGCCAGAAATGTGTAGAATCTTCCTAGGATATCATTAAGGAACAAGAAAGAAAATCAGCAAAAATAGTGATTGGAAGTGTAAAACTATCATCCTCAGATTATGTCCTTGCTTCTACCACTAGAGAAAGTGGTTCAAACTGTTTAGTAAAGTAGTTTTGATTAAAGTAAAATTTACAGAATAGATTTTTAATGCACATTCATGTAGTTTTCTACAATTCTCTCTGTTTTATGTGGCGTCATGTCTTTTGTAGTCAAAACACATCTGGAATCAAATAATCTGTCATTTATAGAATACGTGACTTTAGTCATTAATCCTGTCCTAACCCTTGGT
This sequence comes from Cebus imitator, assembly GCF_001604975.1. Lineage (NCBI taxonomy): Eukaryota > Metazoa > Chordata > Mammalia > Primates > Cebidae > Cebus > Cebus imitator. The sequence goes on from NW_016107856.1 coordinate 1,889,213, forward strand.
TTCTTCATTGGTAAAATAGGTTAGAAGTATCTTTATCATAGGTTTTCTGATAGAATTGAATGAAATAATGAATCTGATTTGTGTATAGTAGATGTCCAATAAAAGTTAGCTCCTGATTTTCAACAAATATGGAATAATAGGAACTAGATTTACTTTTCTGCATGAAACAATTTAAAAAGCAGAAAAAATTTATAAAATAAAAAAAATTGAATGTCAGGCAGAAAAGACTGTGATCCCTGAGAGAATGGAAACAAAACAGGGAATTCTTATTATTGCTATAGCTTACTGACTGAAAAGGGTTTCCAGGCCACAGTACAAGAATTGAGCAACCAGGCAGGGGTTCCTGACTTGAGGAGACAAAGGTGTAAGTTCAGAAAGACCAAAGTATCCAGAATTAGCAGGCTAGAGTAGCAGATCTAAGAAGCTCCAAGCAAAAGATATAAGAATAAAACTACCCCAAGGTATATAAAATCAAATTATTATAAAAAGTAATAAAGGGATATTCTTAAAAACGGCCAAATTTAAAAAGATGCATTGCATACAGAGGAACACAAATAAGAATTACATGGACTTCCTACCAAAAAGGATGAAAACTAGAAGATAGTGGAGCAGAATTTTTCAAGTTCTGAAAGAAAAAAATCAACCTAGAATTCTATATTCAACAAAAATATCTTTCAAGAGCAAAGGAAAATTGAATAATTTTTCAGTCACACAGAAGCTTAAATAATTCTTCAGCAACAGACCTACAGTTCAAGAAATGTTAAAAGATAATACTTCAAGCAAAAGAAAAATTACCCCAGATGGAAATCCAAATCTACAAAAAGAAATAAAGACCACCAGAAACAGTAACTACATGGGCAAGTATAAAGACTATTTTTCTTGCTCTATAAATCTCTTTAAAAAGGAATTAACTGTTCAAAGCAAAACAGAAAAATGTAGTGTGAGATTTATAGCATGTAAACATGTAAACAGCATGGGAACAGTAGTACAAAATTCAAATGAGAATAAATGGAAGTGTACTGTTATAAGGTTCTTATACTATATTTGCAGCAGTATACTATGACTTGAAGGTGGACTGTAATGAGTTAAAACTGTATACTCTACGCTCTAAAGCAACCACTAAAATAATGTAACAAAGACTTACAATAAGTCAACAAGTAAGATAAAATTGAATTATAAAAAGAGTAAATTTGAAATAAAGCAGAAAAATAGGAAAGAGAGAATAAAAGAACAATTTGGATAAATAAGAAATAAATGGCAGGATGATAGATTTTAACCCAAATATATTAAGAAATATAATAAATGTAAATGGCCTCAATGCCCCATTAAAAGGCAGATATTTTCAAATCAAATAAAATAACAATGCCGCACTATATAATGCTGACAAAGAAACAAATAGAAAACACTTGTGAAGTATGAAGAAATGAATAGGTTAAGAGTAAATGAATAGAAAAAGATATACCCTGCTAATGCTAAATAAAAGAAATTAGAGAAAGCTATATTTATCCCAAATAAAATAGTATTCAGAGCCAATAACGTTAATAGGGAAAAAGAGCGTAGTTTCTTAATGATAAAGGGATTAACTAATCCATAATAAAATTCATGATATTTTGCACCTAATAACAGAAGTGTCAAATATGGGAAACAAAAATGAATAGAATTGCATGGAGCAATCAACAAACCCACAACTATTGTCAATGGTTCCAACATCCTTTTCTCAATAATTTATTTAAAAAGTGTAGAGAAAATTAGTAAGGCTAAAGGAGATTGAAACAACACTATCAAGTTGACCTAATTAACTTGACGTAATTAACATTTATAGAATATTCTACTCAACAAGAAAATACTCATTCTTTTCCAGTGCACAAGAAACATTTATCAAGATAGACAATAAGTGGGCCATGAAACAAGTTTTAATGTGAAAAATTAAAATAACAGTATAGTCTGTTTTGTGTTGCTATAATGAAATACCTAAGGCTAAGTAATTTATAAGAACAAAAATTTATTTTCTCACATTTCTGAATGGGATATTATCATCAAGTGAGAGTTATCTCAGTAACACAGGGTTAGTTTGATGTTTAAAAACCAACATGATTTAGTCATATTAACAGGATATAGGCAAGAACCATAAAATCATTTGAATTAAAAATAATTTTATGAGGTCCAATATTGATTTAAACAAACTAGCAATAGAAGGGAATATCTTCAACCTGTTAATTAGCATCCATAAAAAACCCACTGTAAAGTTACACTTAGTGGGAAAATACCCCCAAAGAATGAAAACAAGGCATAGATGTTTGCTCTTACCATTTCTATTTACTATTGTACTAGAGGACTTAGCTACTGCAGTGAGGCAAGAAGAAGACATGCAGATTGGAAAGAAAAGTACAACGGTCTTTACTCACAGATGACATAATTTTCTGTGGAAAAAATAGCAAGGCATTTACATCTTGTGTGATTTTAGTAAGATTACATGACAATATATCAATATACAAAAATATGTTTAGATATATTAACATAAAATATTGTAAATTAAAAATACCATAATGAATCGTAAAACATTTAGAAATATGTTTAATAAAATATAGAACTACAAAATGTTTTACAGAGCGATCAAAGAAGACCTAAATAAATGGGGAGATATACCATGTTTATGGACTAGAATCCTAAGTATTTTAGATGGCCAATTCTGCTAAAAATTATCTGTAGATTTAATCATGATAAAAATCCTAGCAGATTTTTTTTTCTGGCAGATATTAAAAAGGTAACTCTAAAATTCAAATGGCAATGCAAATGACTTAGCATAGTCAAAATAGTTTTGAAAAGAATGAACAAATTATAGGACTTAATATTATCTGATTTCAAGACTTACTCTAAAACTATAGTCAATAAGATTGTGTAGTGTTGGTATAACGGTGAACATGTAGAATCACTACTACAGAAAAGAGACTTCAGAAGTAAACCCACACATATAGTCAGTTTATTTTAGACATAAACACCTTATATAACTTAAGGGGGGAAAACAATATTCTTTTTACAAATAGCATTGGAACAATTGGGTATCTATGTGGAAAAAAAATCAAACTTCAATCTTTTTGTTATCCTCTACATGAAACTCAGTTTAAAATTGATTATATACCTTAATATAAAGGCAAAAATTACAAAACTTCTGGAAGAAAAGAAAAGAAAAAAGAAAATATTTGTAAACTTGAGCTAGGCAAAGATTTCTTATGTAGCAGACAGAAAGACCAAACTATAAAAGACAAAATTTGATAAAAATTTGATAAAATTGGACCTAATACAAATTAAAACCTTCTGTTCTTAAAAAAACAAGACAAAACAAAACAAAACAAAAAAAAAACACTACCAGGGAAAACAAAAGGCAGGGAAGAACCTGTTGGAATATATTGACAACACAAAAAATCCTAACCAAAAACTTTTATCTATATCTAAATAACACCAACAACTTAACATTAAGGACAGAAGTAACCCTATTCAAAAATGCAAAAAAAAAAAAATGCTTGAATAGACAATCTAAAAGAATATACAAATGGCCAATAAACAAATGAATATATGTTTAATATAATTAATTAGTCATTAGGAATTTAAAACCAAAACAACAATGAGGTACACTTTATACTCACTAGCATAATTTAAATGAAAAAAAAAAGTGGTAAAACCAAGTATTCGTGAGAATATGGAGCAATTGGACTTTTATGCATTGATTTTGTGAGCATAAAATGGTACGATCATTTTGGAAAACAGTTTGGCAATTTCTTACAAAATTCAACATATACTTACATATGACCCAGAACTTCCACTTCTTGATACTTAACCAAGAGAATGAAAGCATGTGCCCATAAAAAGACTTATATAAAAATACTGTAGAGCAGCCTTATTCATAACAGTCTCAAACTGAAAACAACCCAAATGACCAAAAAGTGAACTGATAAACAAATTATGGTTCATCCATACAATGGAATACTACTCAGCAATAAAAAGAACAATACATTGATATGGGCAAAAGCGTGAATGAATCTTACATACAACATGCTGGCAAAAAGAGGCTGGATAGAAAAGAGAAATGTATTCCATATATTTGAAATATTATAACATGTACAATTAATCTGTGGTGACAGATCAGGTCAGTGGTTGCCTGGGTTGAGAGCGATAGATAAAGACTGATTGCAAAAAGGAATGAAGAAACTTTCCTGGGAGACAGAGGTGATGATTACTTGTTACATACATTTGTTGAAGCCAACAACCTAAGGACTTACACTGTGAATTTTAATGTATGTAAATTATATCTCAGTAAAGTTAATTTTAAAAAAACTTAATTTCATAGTAAAAGTCATTTTCAGACAAGTTAACAAAAAATAGGATTTGTCTTCACTAAATAAGATTCTACAGGATGTATTTGAAGCAGAAAGAAATGTTTCTACATGTAGGACTAAGATACAAGAAAGAATGAAAGGCAAAGAAGGTGGTAAACATACGGGTACATCTAAATGAAGATTCAATGTATAAAACTGGGACTTGGAAAATGATTAGTTCAAAGTAATACAGCACGGAGCTTTCAAAAAAGAAGGACAGTTAATTGTTCTGAGGTTCTTTTATTACCCTGAGAAAGGTAAAGACATTTATTAACATTATGCTTTCATTGATTAAGATTCATGTTGTCAATTGTGAATTTTAGCTCCAGATCAACTGCAAGAACAAACCAGCAATCCTGAGAGGACCCACAGACCCTCTGGAGGAAGTAGACTGCACCTGCAGGACCCAGGAGATACCACAAATACTGTGAGTACCCCAGCTGTGGAAGTGAGAAAGGAGATCCTCCTCTCCCAAACACACACCCCCACTGGAGAAGCTGGATGCCTCTTTGTGGGAGAATTTCCTGACTTTACCTGGAGTTGAGTCAATTTGGGGAGCTGAGTGAAATATAGGGGTAGAGGAGGCAGTGGAGGGGTCCTGGAGGCCCACTGTATCTACTAGCAGGCCATTCCTGCTAGGATCCATCAGGAGGGTGACCAGAGGAGCAGAGGGTAGAACTCCATGGGGAGGGGGAAATCTCTAGCTGAACTTTTGACAGTTTGGATGGGGTGAGAAGCCTCCTGGTCAGAATTTGGGGAGGGCACAAATCTGGTGTGCAGACTCCATAGGCAGGGGATGCACCAAGCCCTTTTCTTTTGCCCCTGGGAAGCCGGAACCCCAGAGCAAGTTTTCAAGCCTGTCACTCCCTCCACCTGGAAACACACTGGGGGCTGTTGAGTGGGGCACAATGGGAGTGATACTGGCCCTTCAGGTTGCGTGGGAGCTGGGTGAGGCCTGCGACTGCCGGCTTTCCCCCCACTTCCCTGACAACCTGTATGACTCAGCAGAGGCAGCCATAATCCTAGGTACACAACTCCAGTGACTTGGGAATCTCACACCCATCCCTGACAGCAGCCACAGCAAGACCTACCCAAGCAGAGTCTGAAGTCAGACACCCCTAGCCCTGCACCTACCTGATGGTCCTTCTCTACCCACCCTAGTAGCAGAAGACAAAGGGCATATAATGTTAGGAGTTCTAGGGCCCTGCCCACTGCCAGTTCCTCCCCATACTACCACAACTAATGCTTTCTGGAAAGTGCAACCTTCTGGCAGGAGACCAACCAGCACAAAAATAGAGCATTAAACCACAAAAGCTAAGAACCCTCACTGGGTACAGTGCATCCCGCCCACCACTTCCACTGGAACAGGCACTCGTATTCATGACTATGAGACCCATACACAGTTCATATCACAGGACTCTGCAGACAACCTCCAGTATCAGCCTGGAGCCCTGGAGCCCGATGGACTCGCTAAGGTGGGGGCTAGACCCAGAAGAGATACAACAATCACTGCAGTTCAGCTCACCAGAAGCCACATCCATAGGAAAAGGGGGAGAGTACTACATCAAGGGAACACCCCATGGGATGAAAGAATCTGAACAACAGCCTTTAGCCCTAGACCTCCCTCTGACAGAGCCTACCCAAATGAGAAGAAACCAGAAAACCAACCCTGGTAATATGACAAAACAATGCTCTTTAACACTCCCAAAAAATCATACTAGTTTACCACCAATGGAGCCAAACCAAGAAGAAATCCCTGATTTACCTGAAAAAGAATTCAGGAGGTTAGTTTTTAAGCTAATCAGGGAGGGACCAGAGAACGGTGAAGCCCAATGCAAGGAAATCCAAAAAATGATACAAGAAGTGAAGGAAGAAATATTCAAGGAAATAGCTTAAAAAAAACAATCAAAAATTCAGGAAACTTTGGACACACTTTTAGAAATGTGAAATGCTCTGAAAAGCCTCAACCATAGAATTGAACAAGTAGAAGAAAGAAAGAGCTTGAAGACAAGGTCTTTGAATTAACTCAATCCAACAAAGACAAAGAAAAAAGAATAAGAAAATACGAGCAAAGCTTCTGATAAGTCTGCGATTATGTTAAATGACCAAACTTCAGAATAATAGGTGCTCCTGGGGAAAAAAAGAATTCTAAAAACTTGGAAAACATATTCAGGAGTATAATAGAGAAAAACTTCCCTGGCCTTTCTAGAGAGGTAGACATCCAAATATTGGAAGCACAAAGAACACCTGGAAAATTCATCACAAAAAGATTTTTGCCTAGCCACATTGTCATCAGGTTAACCGAAGTTAAGATGAAAGAAAGTACCTTAACTGCTGTGAGACAGAAGCATCATCATTCTTCACAGAATTCAAGAAAACAATTCTAAAATTCACACGGAACCAAAAAAGAGCCTGCATAGCCAAAGCAAGACTAAGCAAAAAGAACAAATCTGGAGACATCACAGTACCTGATTTCAAACTATACTATAAGGCCATACTCACCAAAACAGCATGGTACTGGTATAAAAATAGGCACATAGACAAATGAAACAGAATAGAGAACCCAGAAATATACTCAAATACTTACAGCCAATTGATCTTTGACAAAGCAAACAAAAACATAAAGTGAGGAAAAGACACCTTTTCAACAAATGGTGATAGGATAATTGGCTAGCCACGTGCAGGTGAATGAAACTGGATCCTCATCTCTCACCTTATACAAAAAATCAACTCAAGATGGATTACGGACTTAAACCTAAGACCTGAAACTATAAAAATTCTAGAAGATAGCATTGGAAAAACCCTTCTACACATTGGCTTAGGCAAGGATTTCATGACCAAGAACCCTAAAGCAAATGCAATAAAAACCAAAGATAAGTATCTGGGACCTAATTAAACTAAAGAGCTTTTGCACGGCAAAAGGAACAGTCAGCAAACAGACAATCCACAGAATGGGAGAACATCTTTGCAATCTATACATCTGACAAAGGACTAATATCCAGAATCTACAACAAACTCAAACAAATCAGTAAGAAAAAACCAAACAATCCCATCAAAAAGTGGTCTAAGGATATGAATAGACAATTCTCAAAAGAAGATATACAAATGGCCAATGACCATATGAAAAAATGCTCAACATCACTAGTGATCAGGAAAATGCAAATCAAAACCACAATGCAGTACCACCTTACTCCTGCAAGAATGGCTATAATAAAAAAAAAATTAGAAAACGGTAGATGTTGGCATGGATTTGGTGAACAGGGAACACTTCTACACTGCTGGTGGGAATGTAAACAAGTACAGCCACTAGCAGCCACTATGGAAAACAGTGTGAAGAGTCCTCAAAGAACTAAAAGTAGAACTACCATTTGATCCAGCAATCCCACTACTGGTTGTCTATCAGGGGAAAAGAAGTCATTATTTGAAAAAGATTATCTGCACACTCATGTTTATAGCAGCACAATTCACAATAGCAAAATTGTGGAACCTACCTAAATGCCCATCAATCAATGAGTGGAAAAAGAAATTGTGGTATACACACACACACACACAGACACACACACACACGCACACACACACACACACACACATATATATATACACACACAATGGAATACTACACAACCATAAAAAATAATGAATTAGCAGCATTTGTAAGGACTTGGATGAGATTAGAGACTATTATTCTAAGTGGAGTAACTCAGGAATGGAAAACCAAACATCATTTGTTCTCACAGATATGTGGGAGCTAAGCTATGAGAATGCAAAGGCATAAGAATGATACAATGAACTTTGGGGACAAAGAGTTGGGGGGGTGACGGATAAAAGACTACAAATATGGTGGCATGTATACTGCTTGGGTGATAGGTGCACGAAAAGCTCACAAATCGCCACTAAATAACTTATGTAACCAAATACCACCTATACCCAAATAACTTATGAAAAAAAAAGATTCATGTTGTCATTTCTGGGGTAACTTCTAAAAGGATTAAACAAAAGGATATAACCTGCAAATTATCAGGAGATAAACATTGAAATGATAACAAAATCTGAAAATGGAGAAAGACAGATAAAGTAGAAGGTACAAAATAAGGCAGAAATTTAAGTCCAAATGCTTCAGTAATTATGTATATAAATGACTAAATATACCAATTACAAGCTAAGAATTGTCGGACTGAATTTAAAAAAAGCAGCTCTACTTTATACCAAAATAGTTATAAATATAAATGTAAATGAAAACAATGAAATCATAAGACATTTCTCAGTTAAATCACAGTTACTGAGATGATCTAAAATATTTCAGTATCACTCCCAAAACAGGGACTTGAAATATATAAAGTGAAAATTAAAATAACTCTAAGAAAAAATTGATGTCCAGAATCACAGTGGAAGATGTTTCTTTACTTATTTCCTTTTATTAATAATTGATACATTCAATCAGAAATCAGTCAGTATGTGGGATATTTAAACAATACATCCTATGAACATATGTAAAAATTCACCATGTGTATAAGGAAGATTCCCAGAAGCTGTTACAAGAAACTTGTTTAAAATTTATTGACTTGAACTTATTCACATGGCCACATCAAGCTGCAAGGGAGTCTTGGCAATGCATTTTTTTTTTTTTTTTCCCCTGGGCAGCCATGTACCCATCTAAATATCTAGGGTTCCACTACTTTCAAAGAAGGAGAAATTTATGTTAGGAGTCAACCAGGACTCTCTGCCACAGATACTACTATAAAGATAGAGAGCTAAGATTCATTTAATGCACAGCACCCTTAATATGTGGCAGGCTACAATTAAATAAACATATTTGTTACAAACATTATTATATACAAGTGAAAACGCAAACTTTAAAATCATGTGGCAGTACTACCTTGGAAGATGATTCTACAAATGGTCAGAATATGCCAATACCAATTTTTCAAGATTATATTTGAAATGAATCAAATGCACTTCCATTTATATATTCTTGTAGAGGAATTCAGAATACCCCTCCCTGCTTCGTTCTATTTATGAACACTGGTTTGAAGAAAACTGGCTCAGAGAATGCTACCCACAAGAGATTTTTCAGGATGTGGCCCCAAACAGCACAAAACTAGACCATTAAACCACCAAAGCTAAGAACCCTCACGAGGTCCAGTGCACCCCGTGCACACTTTTCCACACCTCTTCCCTGCACTGTCTGCATTTCTCCAAAGACAGGATGAATTCTCAAAGCTCTAGGCCTTGTACATTTTCTCTTCCTGGCTCCTTCTTTCCACATTGGCCTTTTGTTCCCGAGAAACAGGGGTGTGCCGAGAGGGTAGGGAGGCAACCTTGTTTTTCCAGAGGTAACTAGGCATACTTTTCTGTCTTCTCCCTTATCCACACGTGTAAAGCATATAGTACACTTGACATTACTAGTATCATTATCATTAAGTCGTTGAACTATAACCATTATTATGTAACAATTTTTAAAAATCTCAGTACCCTTCCACGGTTTGTCTATTTTTCCTAATGGTGTGCAAACTACTTGATTGGAGGGACTTACTTTATTACCATTCTTGGTATTTTCAGTATATAGCAGAGTGCCTGGCTCACAATAAGTGTTCAATACATGTATGTCACATGAAGTATTACTTAGAAAAAAATAGCAAGTTAAATAAGCTTCCTTAGGAACTCAAGTAACTCAATGTTTTAATTTTCCTAAGTAAACACTCAAGTGCTCTTTAATGCTTCTCTTATCACACTGAAAAGATGAGAGTATTTTAAAAATAATGCCAACTGTCTTGCTAATATTTTGAGATGGGAAAACTATAGTCAACAGGGTGCACCATGCTTGTTGTGGTCACCTCACATTCATTGTAGGTTGATTCATTTCCCTCCGTTCATACCCCCTCAGCTGGCTCATTCTTGATTTAAACCTCAGCTTTTTGCCCTTTGTCTTCCCATTTTGTGTTGAAGTAAACACTTTGTTAGCTTGTCAGTTTCCTGAAAACCAGTAGCCTTCACAAGAAGAGTGAAATGAGGTGCTAAGGATGCTTTGTTTCTAGCAGGGATGTTTTGTGCAAGGAAAGGAGGCTGGACAGGCCTGTTGATTTCTGGCACACAGTGATCAGATAACAGCAATGGCCACCCTTATCGAGGAAAAAGTACACAGAGTTACTGTGTGAACTAACACACTCCTAATCTCTCCATCTGTTTAATGGGTAACTTGATACCATAGTGGATCTCCATAGAGACACAGTCCTGTAATACCCGTGCCACCTGCCAAACTAAACATCTACCTCTTTTTCCCTGCTCTGAGGGCTGAATAGGGACTGCATTCATTTGCCATGGCTTCCGTAACAAAGTAGTAAAAACTAGGTGGCTTAAAACAATAGAAATGTATTCTCTCACAGTTCTGAAGGCCAGGAATCTGAAATCAAGGTGTTGGCAGGGCTGGGCTCCCCGTGGAGGCTCTAGAGGCAGATCTCTTGTTGCCTCTTGCAGCTTCTGGTAGCTCCAGATATTCCTTGGCTGTGGCAGCATAATTCCAATTTCTGCCTGCATCTTTGCACGGCCATCTTCCCTCTGTGTCTGTTGCTGTGTTTCTTCTCCTTTTATAAGGACACCAATCACAATGGATTGGGGTCTACCCTAAATCAGTATGAACTAAATTTCTAAATAAGGTCACATTCACAAGCACCAGAGATCAGGACTTTAACATATCTTTTTGGGGGGGCCACAATTCAACCCATGACAGCAGAAATTGAAAGAAGTCCTGTGAAGCCCTTAACTTTTAGGTCAGTGTTACCCACTCTTTTTTTCCAGTATTTACAAATATATAATTTGAAGATTTCTAAATTTAAAAATTGCTGTGATCTTAATCTTTATTCACTACTGGGAGTCACACTATCTTAATTGCCAAACATATCATTAATCTATTGTTATAAAATTTCCAGTAACATGATATGTCTTAATGTACCCTCTTTACCATTTGATTGACTTGTTCCTGTTGCTGATACCCTAATTCTTCCAGATCATTGGACTTGTCATCACCAATTCCTCTGTTTCCCTTCACATGGGTATCCATTACTAAGTCCTCTTAACTGCCTTATTACAGTATCCTCTGCTTCCATTTCTTCCTTAACAACAATGCCATCCTCCTTTTGACTCCTTATGTCTAAACCATGATAATGGACTCCTAATCGATTTCTCCTAATCGACTTTGGTCCCTTCTCATAGTACCAGATTGATTATCATGTCATTTCATTGATTAAAACCTTCCCATAGTGTGTCTTTGCTTGAGAAATAAAATTATTTAGCTTTAGAATTAGATGTTTGATATGGAAATGCACTTCTAATTGTGGCAGAGGTGACAAAAGGATTCAGATTCCAGATTTTTATAAGTATTGTGTAATGAAAAATATCGACATCAGTGAACACCATGACTTCCAAGATCCCCATCGTCAAAGAAAAGTTAAATTTTGTCACCATCTACTATCAAAGGTAGAAAATAGAAATCATTATAACTTAGAAATAAATTGAATACTGATATAAAAGATTTCTTTTTCATAATCATGTTTAATATTTGGTAAGTATGAAACCAAGATTTGCTTATTGCAAGAAATCTGGAACATAAAGAAAAGTTTAGGAAAAATAGTCCAAAAAAGCATTGCAATCTCATCAACCTATTATTATTTTGAAAAGCTTCTGTCCTTCAAGGAGAAAAAAATTGCTAGTGAAATGCTTCTATTTAGGTCACTGTGTACCGCCCTTTCTTTTTTTCTTATTTTTTGAGACGGAGTCTTGCTCTGTCGCCAGGCTGGAGTGCAGTGGCGCAATCTCGCCTCACTGCAACCTCCGCCTCCTGGGTTCAAGCGATTCTTCTGCTTTAGCCTCCCGAGTAGCTGGGACCAGAGGTGTGTGCCACCACGCCAGGCTAATTTTTGTATTTTTAGTAGAGACAGGGGTTTCACCATGTTGGCCAGGAAGATCTCCGTCTCTTGACCTCATAATCCGCCCACCTTGGCTCCCAAAGTGCTGGGATTACAGGCGTGAGCCACCGCACTCAGCTGTACCTCTCTTTCTTAATATCCCTAACCCATTTGTCTCAGCCTATTTTTCTTTTTTTAACTCAGCCAGCCTATGCTCATTCTATGTGCCCCCCCCCTTTTTTTTTTACGAATTCCCTTCATATGCTCGGGAGCTGGGTTTTAGCAGCTTCCTCTCCCAAAACCAATCTTTAGAAGAACTGGGGTCTTAGAAAATTTCCAAACCATCTTGACTTTTACTGTAGCACCTGATGAAGAGAAAGGAAGTAGGGGAAGATACCAAGCAGCAGCACCTGTGAACCTTACAGAAGCGATCTTCCAGGAGTACAACAGCATCAGAGAGGAGGGTCAGGCCCACTCTTCACCAAAACCCGCAGGCCTCCCCAGACAACCTGACCTTTCTGGCTTCAAGGGAGCCAAGTCCAACTTTGAACTCAACTACCGTGAGTAGAGAACTGATGTCATTACCCTACTTTTTATGATCTCATCTGATGCAGTCCCTGAAATCGGCAAATTAGATTTCTTAAGCTTCAAACTTCATTTTGTCTTCCCTTCATTAAGAAGAGAAGGCTGGGAATAGCTTGGAAGTGCAAATAGCTGAATTTGAAGCTCCTAAAAGATAGAAGCAACTGGGGCAGAGCACCTGTGAATGTTCCTCTGCATCACATCCTGCAGATGAATTTATTGGTTTTGTGCTCTTCACTGCTGTGTCTCTCCCCTTCCATTCCACTCTCATTTCCTCCATCTTTTCCATGGGGGCAGCAGTTCAGGTGCTGTGGACTAAATGTTTGCATCGTCCCCAAATTCGTATGTTGAAACCTAATCCCCAATATGATGGTATTTAGAGGTGGGGCCTTTGGGAGGTGATTAGGTCATGGGGGTAGAGCTCTTATGGTGAGATTATTGCCCTAGAAGAGAGGCCTCAGAGAGCTCCCTCGTCCCTTCGGTCATGTGGGGACACACAGAAAAATGCCCATCTATGAACCAGGAAACGCTCGTCAGACACCAAAAACTGTTGACACCTTGGTCTTGTACATTGCAGCCTATGGAACTGTGAGGAATAAGTTTCTTTCGTTTATAAACTGCCTAGTTCATGGTATCTTGTTATAGTAGCCTGGATGGACTAAGACACGAAACTACACCTACTGGGTTATTTCTCAAAGATGTTGCTGAGAAGAAACCTGAGCACTTTAAGACTGTGTATGTTTTGCCTTCACATCTGTTAATTTCTAAAGAAGTCCTAGAGCCAAGGATTTCACTCCATCCTTTGGTCATCCTTTCTGGAATTCTGACACTGCCATGGTCAGGTCCATTTGTCATTAAAACAAAGAAAAGAAAAAGTCAAATTTACTTACAACAAAGTCAGAATTGTTATTTTGCGGGTAGAATTAAGGGCAGTTTTTGTTTTTACAAGGAATATGCAAGTTAGTCTGTAGGGTCATTGGAAGAAAATTTCTGATTGAGCAAAATGTGTTACCATTTTAAGTAAATTAGGAAGCAATACGATGGAGAAGAGTGTGTTAAAGTTGAAACACCTGCTGTTCTCTCTAAACCTATCCCTCATTAAGCTCGTCTTTACAACATCTGCACATCCTCAGCCATTGTCCACTTCCTCTCCCCATACCTAGGACCAATACACATTATTTCCTGAATCTAAATTCAGAAAATGCTGGGCCAAGGAAAATTCTTTGGAAATTGAACGGATGCTTGAGATGGCAGAAGTTTTGAGACCCAACGAGGGTTTTGGGGTCAGGCTTTGCTATTCCCTGAAGCATAGGCTGTAAGGATAGGGAGGGTCCGAGAGATGACAGAGAACTGCAGAGAGGAGGATCAAGGACAGGAAGACAGCTAGGGAATAAGACGGCTTCCACTCAATCACCTGAATCTTTAGGCCACTTGTATGGTCAAAGAATTTACTGTCACTTAACATCGTGGTAATGATACCATCCAGTCCCATGATTCTATTTTGCCTAGAGACAGATTTTTAAATTATTCAATATAGACTATTAAACCTGTGTTGGAATTCAGCTGCATGGACTAGGGAAATAACCGTAGGCTTGAAGTTAGGTTATGGCCAGAATTTCAGTTAGATACTTTTAGTTAAAGTGATTCTTCATGCCTTGTGAAAACTTGTTGTAGTTTCTGAGTGTGACGTGAGATGGCGCTCCTAAACCACTCTCTGTGCGCTAAAACCTTTGGGCAGAAACTCAGGATGTTGCAAATGTCTGGGTGCTGGGCGTGAACCTCAGTGGGGTAAGTCAGAGCAGAGCATGAGCTCCTGTTTGGCCCAACAAGTGGGCCCTCTCTCCTTTCCTTCATCTTCCTTTTACGTGTAACATTTGCTTCTCCTAATGCCCACAACACGCTGTTTCATTAAAGGGGGTTTTCATTTTTCTTAAGACTTAGCTCAAGTTATTTTGTGCATGATCAACATTAGGAAACATTAAAAAAATGCTTTTTAAAAGGGCAAAACTATGCCATGTGATTTAATTCTCTCGGTTGCTAAAATAAAGATTACTTTTTTGTGTCAAAAATATTGTTTCTAGAGGGTTCTGCCTAAAGGTTCATGTCAACTCTTCATTCTGAACCCTAGAAACCATTTTGACATTAAATTCATAAAATGTGATAATAGAGGGAAAGGATTTTTTTTTAAAGCCATAGAATTCCAAAGAAATGTGACTTGTGATGACCGTCATTAAATTTACCTGGGCTTGGGATTTAAGTTCTTTTAAATTGCGAAGGGTTTTCTTACTACCGTTTCACTCATTTTGGTCATCAATTCCCTTTTGGAAATGCTTGTTTTTGGCCAGGCATGGTGGCTCATGCCTATAATCCCAGCAGTTTGGGAGGCTGGGGCGGGCAGATCATGAGGTCAAAAATTCGAGACCAGCCTGGCCAACATGGAGAAAGCCCATCTCTACTAAAAATACAAAAAATTAGCCAGAGGTGATGGTGCACACCTGTAATCCTAGCTACTTAGGAGGCTGAGGCAGGAGAATCACTTGAACCTGGGAGATGGAAGTTGCAGTAAGCTGAGATCATGCCATTGCATTCCAGCTGGGGCAACAGAATGAGACTCCAGCTCAAAAAAAAAAAAAAAAAAAAAAAAGGCTTGTTTTCTACTTCCTATTTTGCTGATGCTTATCCTTAATGGAGAAAATGAAGGTGAACAAGAGCTGAATTCTTCCTTCTCTCTGTTGTCTGTCTAGATGACGTCCTTTCCTACGCCGTGGAACTATCCTGTCCATCTGAATATTGGACAATAGCCTTTCCCCACAGAGAGAAAGAGCCTCCGTGGCTCTCTCTAGTGTTTTCCTTCTATCTCAGCTGGCTCTAACACCTGTCCTCACAGCCCAGGCTGCATTGGATGTGATTGAGCTGCTTTAGTTTTTTGCTACTTATAATTGGAGTTCACCTCAGAGCACCACATGCATCCACTTTGGTTTGTTTTGTGCTGATTACTTTCTTCCTTATTTTTCTATTATTTTGAGGAACTTCCCAGTCTCTTTAGACATGTCTGTAAGTCACATATTGCTCTTTTCTGGACTTAAACCTGCCTTCCTAAAGACCCAACGGACCACACAGAATCGCCTTCTTTAGTGTTAATAAACCCCGAGATGACAATTTTTTCCCTACATTTCTCTCTCTCCAGGATAAATATTTGTATTTAATTCTGTTTCTCCAATTAGTTCTTTTTCTTTGTTAAGTCCTCAACTGTTAGTTTATGGTGGCAATTTTCCTTCATGTTTCTGAGAGCCAAACTTGTGAACCAGGAGAAAAATATATAATTTTAAATTTAAAGCCTTGCTAATTCAAGTTCCTAGCACACATTTACCATTCATGAAATGAAAAGTATTATTATTAGTTGAAGTTTTTCAAGAAATTTAATTCAATACACTTTGAAATACACCTGCTGAATGCCAAACTCTGTACTGAAGGCAGCAAAAATTAATAAGCTGTGATCCTTTTCCTTGAGAAGCTCAAAGGTGAGGAAAAGAGACAGACATCTAAATGAATAATTGAAAAACAATGTGATCCTTCAAATTGGGAATTTTTAGGAAGAGTGGCCATAAGAAGATGAAAGAAGACTCAAAAAGGTCTTTGTGGAATAATGACAAGTGTCCCTTCTGTGTTTAACATGGACTAGACACTGTTTTAAACCCTTTACATATGTTTTCTCTTAAAACCACTTTCTGAAGCAACTACTATATCCTCCTCGTGCTACGGGGAAGAAACACAGGGAGGTTAGGATTTGAACCCAGGCAGTCCATCATTCGGAGGTTGTGTTCTTGACCACTCTCCTACTTCCAGCAGAGTTGAGGAGGAGGGATAGAGCAGGAAGGGCATTCCAGGCAGCGGGGCGGGCTGTGCTAATCATGGAAGCCAGAAAACATGTGAAGGCTTCAACAAAGCCGGTGAAGGGCAGAAGGGCACTCAGCCAGTCAGGACAGTAATGAGGGGACCTTCTGGACTTCTCAGGGTTTTTGATGCCTTAAACCTTTATTTTGAACATCAGAGCTGGTACACTGAAGGGAGACCCCGACTCCTCTTTGGAAAGGGTCGTGCATATGAGTGCTGTGCCGTACAGAGCAGCGGAGGGTGAGATTTGCTCCCATGCATTCCATCCTCTGAGTGCCCAGCAGCTCCTTTGTGGCCGCATCTGGCCTTTCACTTGCCCACCCCTGGCCCTAGCGCCGAGGGCCCCAGTGGCCTCCACATCAACCTGTAATCTAAGACCTGGGCTCTCTGTGGACGACGACTGCTAGTACAGGTGGCTCTTTGCTTGACAGTCCTAGATGTTCTGAGGTCCCTCACCTGCTCCTGCTTTAAGCAAAGCCCTGTTTCTCAGTATTCCTGAGAGAATCATTCCAGGGGTATATCTGTGTGTATGTGCTCCTCACAGGTAAGCAAGGGAAGATAAAAGAGCAGGGTGTGGGGTGAAAGGAAAGAGCTTCTACACCTTGTCCAGAACCTGATTCTGCCCACAGCCTGTGTGCCTGTGTCCATGTCCCTGGAGATTTCTTCTCCCTTAGTTCCAATGGGAGAGGTGTTCCTGTCCCAAGCAGATGCTTCCTAAGTGTGCGATTGCAAGCCTGAGACAGCCAGGCTGAGAGAGGCTGGCTTTTATAACTAGGTTCAGCTGCCTGTTATGGCTATAATGGGCTTTCAGAGACCAGATGGCGGCCCCTTTGGCCAACCCGCATCTGGCTGAGAATGCAATGAGGCACGTAGCTGGCTGGGGTGCGGGAGATGTCTCTTTGGAGAAAGCGATGATGACAGGAATTTCAGGGAGCGTTTATGCCACATTCTGCATGTGTATGAGATGCTCATCTCCACTCCTGGCACGCTGCCTTCCTCCTCCCATCTTTCCCCCACCCCAGTGCACAAAGACCAAAGCTCAAACCAAATATCCGACTCCAGTACCTCTGATTCTTGCTTCCCTGTCTGTGATGGCAGAATACAAAGTTTTCTGTAGAGAAACTTAGAAACTTGCTTAACTTCCAGTTAAACTTAGTCAACATATGTGCTCTAAGTCTGACAATCAGTGTACTCACACGGATGGCCTTCAGTCCAACAACAACCTAAAAGACCAGATCCACTTCCCATTGACCTTGGAGATACTGAAAATATCTGGGAAGTCATCAGGCCACATGCCGTCAGTGACATGCAGGTATCCTATATAATCTGACATGTGGAAATCAGGTTTGGAATGTATTTTCAGGAAGGTACCTGTTGTGAGGTGCCACAGATTTTCAGAGTAGTGAGATTCTTTAGCATTCCTGTCCTGTTTGCCTCATTTTCTAGGAGAGGAACTGAGATGTAGACGTATAAAATGACCTTCCCACAGCTACTCAGTTGGAAGCAGAGCTAGGATCAAAATCCAGATTTCCAGCTCTTTTTTTTTTTTTTTTTTTTTTTACCAAAGCACACCTAAACTTACACTTTCCCCTCCAGCTGCTATGATAGGCAGGCTAGGCAGACAGACTACAGTCACTGGCAGAGAATAATATGCTATTAAAACCAGGAATACTTTTGAATATACATTCATTCAACAAATCAGTATTGAATTCTTATTGCATGCAATCCACAGCTGCCGGGTCTTCCTGGGCTCTGCAGGTTGGTTCTCTGTGGTCTCTCTTGTCCTGGAGAAAGCCAAGCCTAGTTGCAAACATAATCAGTACCGGAGACATTATACTGCAGACAGCTATGTCTTGCTGTCATACAGTGTTTGGATTTGGCCCCTGTCTATGTTTCTGACCCTTGTTATTATCTATCAATGCCTATCCTCCTATATATTACCTAGGTTTTCTATAATTTAGCACATACTCTAGAACCTTGGTCAGTATTCCTGATGGTTGCCTCCCTGTTTTTTTGCATTCTGGATGCTGCTTGCTTGCTCTGCCTTTTCCTTTCTATCTTTCATTTCCTGGATAGGCATCCTGCTTCCCATCCAATCCAACACTAATTAACTAGCTGTTCCTCCCATGGCCCTTTGCTTCACCGGTATGTACCTGCCATATTCTTCTGGGCTTACTTAACTCTCAGGCCTGACCTCTCAGAGTTTTCCATTTTGTTGCCACCCAAGGGAAAACAGTACATTCCTTTTTTGAGCTCGAGGAATATAAACCATGAATTGGATCGTCTCTGACTAAAATAGGACACAGAGTTGTGCTTAGAAATAGGCAACCAAAAATCATTCTGAGGCTGACCTACTTGGAAGCTGAAATTAAATGTCTGAGAAAGATTTTGATTCTAAAACCATGATACAGGCTGATTTAAGAGGAGAATTAAATATTTGGGAGAAAGTCACTGTATCATATGACCTATTGCTCCAAATATCACTTTTAAAACTAATGGTTAAAAACTAATAGTATTTGTTGATGTTTACTTGGTTCGATCACGATGTTTTTATTTTTTAAAAAAGAATAGTAAATTCATGATAAAACATCTGCTGGGCCTGAGCACAGGGTCCTCCACATATACAGTACGTGAGAACAGGCTGTTTAACACGTGGCTCAACTAGAGCAGTCTATCCATCTAAATTTTTGTGCCGACTTTTGACAGGTGAATAACTCCTTCAAAATTTGCCCTTCAAAATGGAAGTGGCTGCAAATGCTAGATACAAGGAGTGATGAGAAGCCTGTGAGGGAATCTATTCTGAACCCAGCCCAGTGGTTCCCAAACTTGGCTGCATAATAGAATCACCTAGAGATCTTATTAAAATCCTGACGCCAAGGTCACACTCCATTCCAACTAAAGCAGTGTCCCTGGGGTGGGGGCCGGGCATCACTATTTTAAAAAACACTCTGACATACGTCATCATCACCTGTAGGGACTGTTTGAGCACAGATCCTTGGGTCTCATCTCCAGAGTTTCTAGTTCAGTAGGTCTGGAGTGGGGCCCAGAAAATTGCATTTCTAACAAGCTCTCAGGTGATACTGATGCTGGTCAGGGGACTCCACACTTTGTAGACCACTGGACACCCTATATATCCAGAACAAAGGCCCTTATTATGTGCAACATTATAGTTATCAGAAGGTTAATGAATGAACTTTGCCCTGAATTTACATCTATCTTTATGGTATTTTGATGCTGAATCTCTTTTTGTACAAAAAAAATCAGTGCTCATACCTCTTACCTGTTTTATGTCTATGAGGCAGTAATGAATATACATGTTCCTTAAAGGAAAACTTAGAATTGAGCTTTCTTGTCTTGTGTGCATTTTCCCCCAGAGGCAAGAGATCTGTCTCGCACTGGTATCCCAGGTTGGTGTTTCTAGTAACCAGTTTATTGCTCCTTAGGTAACAATGATGCATTTGTGCGGAGGAAAAATGCTTGTATTTTCTAAAACTAATGTCTTGTATTTTCAAGCATCTTGATGGAGCTCGTGTTTTGGAGGGTTTATGGCTGGGTTGTCCCTTGTCGGGAGCTGTTTTCGTTTCCCGAGTTGCGGGAGTCAGGGAGGGAGACATCCATCAGGTCCAGGGGAAGTTTATTCATAGCAACCGCGATCCAAGCCCTGGAGATGCAGGGAAGGAGTCCGGCTTAAGTGGACTTTGATCTTTGTCTTTTTCTATTTTGGTATTACTTGTAAACAGACTGGATCAGATTGATGATATCTACCCTTCCATCACAGCCCGTGGGTGATAAGAACAATACAGCCTGGAATGTGTGGGGCAGGTCTGTGTTTTTTCTTTGACAGGCTCCAGAGCTAAATCCTACTGGGCTGTTACCCCTCAAGGTTTCAAAGCGGGAGAGTTTCTAAAGCCAAGCAGCAGGTGGTTTCAGAAACCAGGGGCCACGCTGACCATTTTGATCAATACAGTCTCTAGTGACAGGGCTCTGTAGAGATTAGGGGCCGGTGAGTCTCTTTCATGTTTGAAACAGCGCATCCATTATTTTAACCATCTCTAACCTTATTATTCAGGCCCCAGAGAAAAGAGAGTAGGAAAGTAAGTGGTTGGAGAAGAATGCTGAGTTCTATGGTCTCTGCTCTGCCTTGGCTAATCCTGATAGGTTTGTCAGCATGATTTTGCTCTTATCCAGCTAGAAAGAAAGCAGAGGTCTATAGAACTCACCAGTATGGGGAACCATATGGAATTCCTGATAAAGTAGGAAAGGGGGCTCACTAGTATAGATTTTACTCGGAGATTCATGAGGGCTCTGTGGTAAGATCTTAGCCCGGCATTCAAAATAATGGACAAACAACGAAGTCCAATTATTTTGGACTAGAGTCAGGCCTGACCTGACTCAGTACAGTCACAGGAAGTGGCACCTTTTCATTTCACAAAAAAATTATTGGCCACCTACTATGTGTCTGGCACCATGCTCAGCCACACAATTACACACATAAACTCTGTGTGGTGCCTGACCTCGTGAGGCTCATAGCTTTCAGTTATTTGCTGTGTTTAGCTCTGTGCTCAAAACAAATCTCAGATGAATTCTCTAAAACTAGTAGAGGAAATTTGTGTTACGGGAAAAAGAGCCCACATTATTTTGCATTATTTACCACATTGTCATGGCTGGTCTATCCCTTCTTTCCTCCCATGAGCATTTATTCTGCATCCAATACATTTCGACACTGTGCTGCATCCTCCTGGAGATGAACCGGGTGCATTTTCTGCTATTGAGGGGTATACTGTTTGACCCATAGGTGAAACTTACAAACACAAGCTCTTTAGGACTATTAGAAGTTTACTGTTTTGTAGGTAGAATTTGGGACCTTTCTTCTTGGAGTAGGGCCACTGTCTTAAGGGAAGAGGAAGCATTTAGGTCTATTTTAGCCAGAGTTAACTCTTCTGTTCCTACTAACAGCATCTCCACTTGCTTAGTGAATACCGTTCTGCTTGAGCCACACAGCTGGTTCATTAGAAAACAGAAAAGGCAGCCAAAAGCTACAGGAAAATTAGGCAGTGCAGGCAGCCACTGTACTTCATCAAAACTCCCAATACACTTATGCAAAAGGAATGACATGTAGACATTAAAATTGTGACATTCAAGACCATTAGAAGCATCATGAGGAATTTTTTTTAATCTCTGGATAATCAATAATAATGTTTAGTTCTTGGCGTGAGTGGGGATAAGTGAAATGGAATAGTTTGGTTTGAGTCACAGTTCTTTTAGAAAAGCATACAATTCCTTAGAAAGCTCTCTGTGTCCCACCCTGTCAGGGATGGTTGACTGTTCAGTGACAGTTTTACATAGAGATGTCATGTGTGAATAGCCACAACAGGACCCTAAACACACTGGGGAATAAGATGCAATGAGATACTGTCTTGAGTCACATTTATTTTCTGGAAAATGATGTAATGGTGCTTAGACAGCTACTCAGCCTGTCTCCTAGACATGATGCCAAAGAAAGTACCTAAAAAATCAAAGTTGGCTTTGATTGTATTTACTTTCTGTTTAGAAAACGATTTCCCTGTTCAAAAATTTGTAAACCTCAGTGTAGCTCATTAAATTAATAGGAGTCTTAGCCTGGTATTCTTTCTTTCTTTCTTTTTTTCTTTCTTTCTTTCTTTCTTTTTGAGACAGAGTTTTGCTCTTTCACCCAGGCAGTGGAGTGAAGTAGTATGGTCTCAGCTCACTGCAAACTCCGCCTCCTGGGTTCAGGCGGTTCTCCTGCCTTAGCCTCACCAGTAGCTGAGATTATAGGCACCCACCATCATGCTGGGCTAATTTTTGTATTTTTAGTAGAGATGGGGTTTTGCCACTTTGGCCAAGCTGGTCTTGAACTCCTAACCTCAGGTGATCCACACTCCTCGGCCTCCCAAAAGTGCTAGGACGACAGGTGTGAGCCATTGTGCCCGGCTGAGCCTGGTGTTCTTGACCCTCTGCTTTCGTGAAAATCTTCTTGAACAGTATTTTCTCTTATTGTTTCTAGTTATATAACAAAATTAGACTGTCTGATTCTCAGGTCTACTTACCATTATTGTTATTACAATGGAGCCTGAGAACAATGGAATCCCGAGGGTGCACTCTTAGTAATTTAATAATATATGAAATCCCATGGTGTAATCATTATTTCATATTTGCATGATGTCTGTTATAAGGTAATCACAGATAAACTGCAAACACCCAGACTAATTGGGGTCATGGAGTCTGATCATGCTCCTGTGGTAAAAATAGGGCTTTCTCTAAAAGTAATTGGTGTTACCAAGGCCAGTCATCCCTAGAAACTGTTAGGGCTCACCATGTAAGTTGCAGACCCAGTGCAAAATGAAAACATGGGCCCTGACAAGGAATGGGGGAATCAATCTCTCCTTGCTATGGCCCATGGCCCTAAACTCTGGTGGACAGGCAGACACCAGGGGATGTGGTGAGAGCTCCCCTTCCCACCACCAACCCCCGCCACTCATCACCAGTCACCTGCCAAGTGCTCTTTGGTGCTGCCAGTCCAGGTGTGGATGGATGTTGCTGCCCTGCTCGAGCCAAGACACTCATTCGACTCTCTTCTTGCCCATGCTCAGTACCCTCTGGTGACCAAGGGCAATGACAGAATGAATGCTGACCCCCCCCTGCCTAAACAATACAGTCATCCTAGGCAGAGGACAGCACTGGTCAGGGGACTGGTATGAGGAGAGGGAGGCCCAGAACCTGTCCCAGGGAGGTGAGGTGACAGAGACCAGAACCCCATGTAAGCTGAGGCTTCAAACCCCTGGCTCATGTTCCCCTGTCCTGTAGGACTTACTTACAAACCACTGATTAAAAGATAAAATTATTAAGAATTTCAAGATGGTGATCACAGAGCACTAAGTCCCAATTCTGAGCATAAGACCCTGTGTCACTTTAACGATCACATACCCATGACACTATCCCTGAAAGGGGTTAATCTTATGACAGAAATAGGCTGGACTTCCTCTTCTTTCTGGGCCAGAATTAGGTCAGATCTAGGGTATTGGGAAGCCTGCAATGACTTTCATTGTATGGTGGGATGACAAGGAGGGAGGCAGGTTGACGTTGTTAAGAGACCCTTAGATACATCTAAGCTTATGCTATAGTTAGGCAAACCTAGGCTGTGCTTGTGATGGCGTGACCCAGAGGGAAGCAGTGTTCTTTCCCTGACAGGATGAGGTCTGGGTGGTGCTGGTTTAAATAGGCTCCCAGCAAAGGGGAGTGTAAGGTCTCCACATTTTGGCAGCTGTACTTGCAGCAACAGCAGTGCAGAGGTGGGCTGTTTAGGCATCTGGGGAAGCTATTGTAGCCTCCTACAGACCCCTTCTACAGGGATTACATCTGCATCTTGGCTCCATGCTTGCACTGGGAGAGTAGCTAGGAATGATCTTGTTACACATGCCAGTAAGCACACAGATTTAGAGATTTGGAGACCACAGGGAAGGGGAGCTCTGGGTAAAATCTGGACTTCTTGTTAGTCTTAGCATATCAGTAATGATAGCTAACACTCATGAGTGCTCATTACGTTCCAGAGTATTTTATGCATTCAAAGAACATTTTATGCATTCACCAATCCTATGGGATTAGGACTATTGTTTTTCTGGTTTTACAGATGGGCAAACTGAGCTGTAGAAAGGTAACTTGCCCAAAGATCACATAGTTCCTAAGTGATGGAGTCAGGATCTGGCTCAGATATCCTGGATCCAAAGCCTGTACTCTTAACCACTGTTGTATACCACCCTGTAACTGCCAGGCACTGGGCTAGTGCTTTACATACACGTCGGGAGTAGGAGTTGTATTGTGTTGTATAAATTTGGGATGCCATTGTTTCATCCCAAGAAGGTAAAATTGGATCTACTGGTTATATACTTTATAGTTTACAAGGCATTTTCACATACCTGATCTCATTTTATTCTTCCTATTAACTATGAGAGAGGAAAGGCAGGATCACTGTAAAGCCTTGGTTCTGCCATTTACTGCTCTGTGGAACTGGGCAAGTGACTTGACATCTCTGATAATCTATTTTCTTTTGCTTTTTTTTTGAGACGGCATTTCACTCTTGTTGCCCAGGTTGGACGGCAATGGTGTGATCTCAGCTCACCACAACCTCCGCCTCCCGGGTTCAAGTGATTCTCCTGCCTCAGCTTCCCAAGTAGCCAGGATTACAGGCATGTGCCACCATGCCTAGCTAATTTTGTATTTTTTATTAGAGACGGGGTTTCTCCATGTTGGTCAGGCTGGTCTCAAACTCCTAACCTTAGGTGATTTGCCTGCCTAGGCCTCCCAAAGTGCTGGGATTACAGGTGTGAGTCACCACGCCCGGCCTGATAATGCATTTTCTTAATCTTGCCTTTGCCTTACACATCACTATGCTATATGTTGAAATAATAGGAAAAAATGAGTTTATAAACCTGCATTCCTATCTGGGAGGACCCCTTATGTCTTGGAGTTCCAGAATGGGGAAAGTTTCCCTGTTCCAATATAGCATCAATTCCATTATATTTTCAAAGGTTTTCCTTATTGCTATTTTCTTATCTCTCAGGGGACACCCTGGAGTTACTGCCCCCATGGACAATGGTGAGACCAGGGTAGGGAGGGCACCACAGTGGGCTTTCTGATGTTGTGTGAGCAATGTACGATAGAAGACAGGAGGTAATTGAATATGCTCTCAAGGATGGGTTTATTGGCCATATCAAATGTAGTTCTGCTTTCTCCAGCTCCAAAATTCAGGCTCTTTTTCGTCTTCATGCTTAATTACAAGTGTTTGTAATTAGATGAATTCCATTAATGGCCAATTAAGTTTCAATTTAGAGGTCATATATGAACATTGGCAGCCCCATCACAGCTTTGGCTCTCTGCAAAGTGACCTGGGTCTGGGCTACCATCTGCTTAATGTTGCTTTGTCCATTAAGAGAAGTTAATGCTTCGCTAATTGTTTGCCTTGGGAGAGAGGCCAACTTCTCTCCTTCCCTTAGCAGCCTGCACTTATACAACTACGATAACAGCTGTTGGCTGGGAAGGGAAGAGAACAGGCATGAGGAGAGAGGAGGTCCGGGGTGCTGTCAAGACAGGAAGGGAGCCCAGGGGAATGGAATATCATCAGAAGGATTTAGAGTGGCTGTGGTTTGAGAGCTGGCAGACTCAGCTTATGACTATGCCTCATGAAGATGGTGATAGTTTGAGTTTGTCGGGTCAGTACGTGGAGGATGCTTAGATGGTTTTGTAGGTGATTTGCCTGGTGTTAGCATATGCTGCAAGTCAGCCGAGAGACCTGGGGGCTGTTGGGGCCATTCAACAATTCCCAAAATATTGAAATATAAGGAAGGCAGTTGGAGATTTTCCTTAAGTAGTACATATTTACTATGTGATAGATACTGTTACAAGCACCTTAGCTGAATTATCTCCTATGATTGTCACAACGTTATATATAGTAGGTCATATTTTTATTTCTGTTTTATGGAAGAAGTAACCAAGGCACAGAGAGGCTGATCAGTTTGGGGAAGAGTAGGAATGAAATACAACACCTGACTGTGGCTCCATGAGACTTGAGATCAGGATGAGTTCACACTAGCACAATGCCGGCGTGATTGAAAGAGTCACGGAGTCTTTTTATCTAAAAGGGTGAGATGTTTATCTTTGCTTAGTTAGATTAAATAAAGCAAAGGGGCTTTTTATTGCAAGCAGTGAAGCCACATGGCCACCAACAAATTTCCACACAAGGGTAATACTCTAATCTTAGCTGGAGGAAAAGGGGAGAAAAGGACACACAAGGAAAAGGACAATGGCAGATACAGAACCCTCTGTTACATGTAAAGGATTCTGGATTAAGAAGTACATATTCAACGTTAAATAAAAGGTGTGTTTATTGAAACAGAGAGTAAAAGCCTCTATGGCATGTCTTCTCCTTGTCACCGTCCTTGCTTCTAGTTTTCCTGAAGCGGCATCATTTTTCTGGGGAAATATTTGAGGTTCATTGTCTTGCACTAAGGAAATCGAAGACACAGATACATGAGGAGTAGGCTTAAGGATGGAAAGTTTAATAGGCTAAAGAAAGAAGAGAGAGCTTCCTTGTGCATGGGAAGGGGACTGAGTGGGTTTCCGGGTTTGGAGCAACATGTGGTTGGCTTTGTAGAGGAGCTTGAGGAGGTGGTGTTTGATTTACATAGGGTGAAGTGGATTGGTTGGACCAGGTGTGCAATTTACATAGCCAGAGAAGGGGCTATCCCACCCTCATCTTTTATTATGCAAATAGAGTACTTACCTGGCTGGTGCCACGACACCTGCACACTTAGCGAAAAAGAAAAGCGAAGAGACAACCTCTATATTAAACATACCTGGCTTCCAGGTACAGCTTTTCTATTGGCATAGCTGCAAGCTTTCAGCTTGCTTATCTATAATTGCAGCTTGATTTTTTAGGTTGCTTTCTTTTATCTTTAATTTTTTTTTGAGAGGGAGCTTCACTCTTATTGCCTAGGCTGGAGTGTAATGGCATGATCTTGGCTCACTGTAACCTCTGCTTCCTGGGTTCAAGTGATTCTCCTTCCTCAGCCTCCCGAGTTGCTGGGATTACAGGCACCTGCCAACACACCCAGCTGATTTGGTAGAGATAGGATTTCACCATGTTGGCCAGGCTGATCTTGAACTCTTGACCTCAGGTGATCCACCCACCTCAACCTTCCAAAGTGCTGAGATTACAGGCATGAGCTACCGTACCCAGCCTACACTGCTTTTTGTTAGAAAAGAAATGATTTGGGGGCTGCTTTTTTATTAAAAGAAAAACCTTACTGGGGATTCCTTTACCGTCACTAACTGCCTAAATAATTTATTTTTAACTCCTGTATCATTCGCTTGTGTAGGCTTTGCAGTTTGCATGCACAAGACCCCACTAAATCCCCAGCAATCCTGTGAGGTGAGGCACTGCCATCCCCATCCTCTTTACACTCTGCTTTGTGTCAGGCAACTCAAGAGGCAGAGTTCAGTCTCATTTTACTGTCCAGTGAAAAGACGAGGCTGCTTGCAAATTAGGCGGTGGTGGGGGTGAAGGGAGCTATGTGGGCAAAGGGAGGTGTCCCCAGGTTATGGTGGAAATGACCTGTATTGATAGGAGTGTTGCTGAAAAAGCAATTATAATTTAATGTCAGCATGCAAGGATTAATGCTATGTACCAGAAAAAAGGAAGTATACTTTTGGAATTTTGCTTGAAAGTATTCTTCTTCTTGTATAAACCTATTTATTTATACATTTTAAGCAAAAATAGTAATTAATCTACATCCTGTTATTCCAAAAGTGCTCAAGTACTAGAATCATAGAAAATCGAAGTGTGACAGTCCTTAGAAGTTGTGGCTTCAACCTCCTAAATTTGCAGTTGAAGAAATAAAAGTCCCCGTAGGAAGGGTAATTTGCCTAATGTTTGAAGCTAGAGAGTGCAGAGTAAGAATCAAATCCCAGGTCTTAGAATGTAAAGCCAGTGTTTACCCCATTACATCACATTGTCTCCAACCCACATTCTTGCTGTCTGCAGTCTTTTTAGTGGGAGAAAAGAAGAGCTGAACTGCTCCCTACTTCCTAACCATGCTCTCTCTTGATCTCAGGTGTTGGGGGTTGATTTAACCGTAACATCATTGTCAACATAAAAAACAAAGCCCGTCTTCCTGTCCCTTTCCCTTTCTCTGGCTCCTTCATCCCTTTCTCTCTGCTCCTGTACCTCCTATCGCTAAGCTAAGAAACCAATACCCAGTAGCATGCTGTTTAAAATGTACTTTAATTGTAAATACCTGATGCTAGATCTCTTGAGAATGGGTTTCAATGGGAGGAGGAAAAGAGAGAGAACTGCAGTTGGTAAAGGGAAGGGGTGAAAGGTCACAGAGATCAAAGGCTGGGCCCATTGTGGACTTCCTTTCCCTTCCTGTGTTTCACAGTAGTTCTGACTCCAGTTGGCACATCAGACTTGCATTGTTTTTTAACTGAATAATCACTGATGGAAACACAAGTATATGTAGGTATTTAGTTAAATTTCAATGTATGAACTTCTACAATAAGATTTTAAAATCCACTATTTATAGACCATGCTAGTTTTCTGTGCTATAAATAGGTAATTACAGGACTAAATTAAATTTTAAGTCACAGACTCTCTTGTGTACGACTCAACACAAAAGCATCACCATAATCAAATTTATAAATAACCTCCTATGTTTCAAGGAAATAAAGGATGTCCTTACCTTTGATAACTCGACATAATTACTTTTGCTTGTTTTATATTAAAAGTAGGGCAATCAAGTCTTCAGAAGTTAAATGCTTTGCTCAACATAGCATCAGAATTTTGTAGACTGCACATGAGCTTTGGAATTAGACAATGGCATTTAAATCCTGGCTCTGCATTTACTTCCTTGTGGTATAACCATGTTAATTTTCTTAACTTTTCTGTGAGCCTCAGTTTTTTTGCCTATAAAATAAGAATAATAATATAGGGTTGCTGTGAAGATCAAATTAGATTATATGTAATATATATATGTATAATATGTAATATATATAATCATTATATATAATATATATATAATGATTGACGTGTAGAAAGCCTTTGATAAATGCTGTTTTTATTACCTTCTGCCTTTCTCTCTAATACAATTTTGTTTACAAATGAAAACTCTGAGACTTGGTGATGGCAAATGACTTCTTTAACAGCTCAGAGAAAGAATCCACTCACCAGAGAGATCTGGAGATTGTCTTGGTTTAATGACCCTCACCCATCCCTTTATGACAGTGCTTAATTTCATGGCTACTCCACAGTTGTTATTAAATGTGGAGAAAGCATGCCTTCTTGATTAAACAACCATTCCCTAAATGAGACTCCCATTTTAAGATTTTGGCTGGAGCCTGACTTCCATGTCAGCCATTGGGCTTCTTCAGATTCATTGGGACAAATGATAGAGACAAGACCCAACAAACGTCTTATTTTTCCTTTTTCCTCCCTCTCCCCTCTGCTTTCCTCTCCTCTGCTCTGTAACTGCTGCTTAACTCTGCAGTTCTCAGATTTGTTCAGATCTAAACTTAGGCTTTCTACTCAGGAGGCAGGGTCAGGGAATATACAATTTTCAGAGTCACAATCAGCCAAAGTGTGATAGACCATTTGTCCTGGATGGGGCTTTAGTCACTTAGAGAAGGAAGACAATGGTTTTCTGCTTTGGTATAAATGATAATTTGGGACGAACATCTAGTTTTCTCATGATTGGAACAGCTGAGGACTTGAAGACTTTAAGGGATTTTCTTAAATCCTGGGACATTCCTCCTGTGCACTAGCATTCCAAGCCACTTCCATGGTATATAAAAGGCCCCTAACAATAAGCCAGTTGTCACCTTCCAGAATGGTTGAGATTAAAAGAAAATATTTAGTTTGAGGCAAGTACTCTAAAACACAGTTGGCAGAACTATTATCTATTAGAAGTTATTTGGAAAAATTTTAAACATGCATTGGTTCGTTCCTGAATTGTTGAAATGGTTGTCATTCTAACATATATATAACACTACATCCACTATGTAGCCCTGTAAGACTATGTTTTTGAAGACTATGCAATCATATAGACCTAAAATTTCATGGCTTAATACTAAATTTAAAAAAATCAAGAATCAAATTTCTACATAATGTACGACCCGCATTTTATAAAAGCTATACTTGTGCCGAAATAAATAACTAAAACCAATAGGAATTATCTTTAACTGGTGGACTTACTATTGATTTTTTTTTCTTTTGTGTACATTTCTGTATTTTTCAAATTTTCTATTGTAAAAGATGCATTTGTAGCTTACTGAGAGAATGTTATATAAAAAATGGAGAATTAAAAGCAAGATCTGGTACTTTTCTTTCTGATTTAATGAAATGCAAAATATTTTTGGAAGCTTTTTCAGAAGTTTCCCTTATCCTTCCTGTGGAAAATAAAATTGGAATTACAGATGGTTTAGAGATTTAAACATAAAAAATGACTCATAAAATTTCCAAAAGAAAGCATTGGGTAATATGTTGCTAGTCTTGGAATAAGTTACATAGAAAAAGTTTGATAAATTTGACTACGTAAAGAAATCTAAAAAAAAAAAAAAATTATGACTTATTTATGTCAAAAGCCAAACTACAAACTTAGGAGAAAATATTTGTTGCCAACCTGACAGCCAATGAATATTCTTTCTTTCTTTTTTTTTTTTAAAAAAGCTATTTTATTTTTTATTTCAGTAGGTTTTTGGGGAACAGGTGGTGTTTGATTACATGAATAAGTTCTTTAGTGGTGATTTCTGAGATTTTGGTGTACCCATCACCTGAGCAGTGCCAATGAATACTCTTAATTTATAGGGGAAACATCTAAATCATTAAGGAAAAACAAATGGAGATGACATATGCATTGGAAAACATTGACAAATAGAACTTCGTTTGGTAACAGATGACTAGGTACTTCAGACCAACTATTGTGCTTTAGGTAGAAAACCTACTTAAAAGTAATGAGAAAACTTACAAAGTATTGCCTAATTAAGGGCAAGATCTGGGATAATATGGAATTGTGGAGGGATGAGATCATATTTGGAGCCCCTTTTCTCTTAGGGGCACCTGCTCATCTGGAAAGGGTAGCTGAGAGGCTGAGTTTCTGATCAGAACATTTGGCAGGGAATTCCCTGAGAGAAGGCTTATTTCAGGCATTTGACAAGTCTTTATAGACTGTGGAATTGGAGGACTGCCACTGAACGTCTAATACATTGGAGAAAGAAGGCTGAGGATAACTGATCACCAATTGAAGTTAAATTGTGAGAGACAGAGCATCTCTTTTGTAACAGAAAAGGCTGGTGATAAGGCCCAGGATTTAATTACAAAGGTAGCAGAAGTCCAGAAAAAATGGAATTCCCAACACTGACATATCTGCTCTAAGAAGCTTAGATTCCTGGTCAGAGAGAGATGGTACCCTGAGCCTCAGGATGGCAACACCTGGTTATACACACTCGGTAATCTTGAATGTCCAGATGGTCCTAGACCCTCTAAACCTACAGAAGTGGCCCATTCCTCCCTGTTGAAAGTTAGCACCTTCACTTTCTTTGAAGACAGCTCAGAAGCCTCTGCCTTGAGAGACAACTGCATGCTCAGGACCTAGTCCTATATCTCCTTCCGGGGACCAGATCAATAGCCGTAGTAAGTTCCCATATCAACTGTCCTGGAAAATGCTGCACCTGTTAGAGGAGAAGGGGAAATACACACTGAAGAAGCTGCAGGACCTGGTTGGCATGTCCAGCAGCAGCTGTGAGAGGATAGACAGGCTGGGTTCTAGGATGCAGGATCAAGGGGCATAGAACATAAAGTTGGATGAGAGGGAGAGGTTTTTTTTTTTTTTTTTGAATAAGAGAATACTCTTCTGTGTTGTAGAATTCAACACCCTGGAAAAGACACTAGGAGACAGATCTGCCCTGTTTTAATGCCTTTGGAAGCTTGGAAAAGGTGATAGCCCACATCAAGTGAAGTAACTTAGCAAGAACTGTTCTGGAAGGTGGTGGAGGAAGGAATAAAAGGCTCAGAGAAACGAGCTTGCTAGAGTTGATATGCTACACAAAGCTGCATAAACCACGAGCTATATTTCACAGGAGTGCCCAGCCCAGAGGACAATTTATTTACCCAAGATAAAAAAGGCAAGGATAAGAGAGGCAGCAGTATCATTGAGTTTAGTGATGGCTTCTCTGTTAGGCCAAAGCAGGTGGAAGAGCTGTTGTTACAGAATGGGCTCCCTGATAGCAATGAGAACGATGTCATTCTGAAAGTACTAGAGTCCAGGATGGCGGTACCGTAATGTCAGAAACAATATGAGCCCACTTATTGCCATTCACGGCAAGGCCAGATTAATAGATTAACAGAATTCAATATTCCAAGGGCAAGATACTTGGCAAGCCTATATGAGCATTGCTTAGTTTGTATAACTAAAAAAATTAAAGATCTGTGCTCAGAGGATTCTTTTCCAGTTTCCACACCTGTTTTCAAACTTAGAACTCATGGACTCAAGGAGAGTCAATGGGTCAATGCTTATCCCTGAAAAACCGTCTTGCAAGGGTGACAAAGATACACCGTAATGATTCCCCCAGGTATTTCTTCCCAAGGGACCTCTGACAACTGACTTATGTAGTCACATACTAGGGAAAGGGAAATACCAAGAAATCTGGAGGAGTTTGTGCACAGGGTCTGAATTGACAATGATACACAGGAACACAATGTGGCTTCATGCCCCTAACCCCCATTAGAGTGAAGACGTGTGAGGACCATGTAGTAAATGGATTCCTGGCCCAAGTCTGTTAAATAGTGAGACCTTTGGGCCTATGGACTCCGCTAATAGTAGTTTCTGTCATCACTATATATAATTGGAATGGATATATTTGTAGCTGAGAGAACTCTCACATTTGTTCCTTAATCTATGGGAATAGAGCTAACGTGGTAAGGGTGAAGAAAGGTTTTGTAAAAGTTTCTGAACTTTCCCATTTCACCCACTCTGGCCAAGACAGAATTAATAAAGCTATGTGGTGGCCAGGAACGGTGGCTCACGCCTGTAATCCCAGCGCTTTGGGAGGGTGAGGCAGGAGGGTCACCTGAGGTCAGGAGTTTGAGACCAGCCTGGCCAATGTGGTGAAACCCCATCTCTACTAAAAATGCAAAAATTATCTGGGCCTGGTGGCAGGTGCTTGTAATCCCAGCTACTTGGGAGGCTGAGGCATGAGAATCACTTGAACCGAGGAGGCAGAGGTTGCAGTGAGCCGAAACCAAGCCACTGAATTCCAGCCTGGGTGACAGAGTGAGATGCCGCCTCAAAAAAAAAAAAAAAAAAAACCCAAAAAACAAAAAATTATATTGTGTTCCAGGACGGCTGGCAGAGATGAGTGTCACTCTAAAGACATAAAGGATGCATGGGTAGTGGTTTCCATCAGATCACTGTTTAATTCATCAGCCTGTTCCCTACAGAAGTCAGATGGATCTTAACAGATCACAACTCAGCCATATTATATCTGCTGTGCTGGGGCAAATTAACACAATATTAGGTACATAATATGTGGCCGTTGATCTGACAGATGCATTCCTTTTCATCCCTATGAGAAATGTGAAGCAGAAGCAGTTCATGCTGACATGGAACAGACCATAGTATACATTTATGATCTTGTCTCAGGGTCATTTCGCTCTGCTGCTCTCAGTTATAGTATAGTCCAAAGGGATCTGAACCACCTGAACATTGTACAGCACATCTCAGTATTTCACTCTATTAAGGACATTTTGTTCATTGAGTCAGATTAGCAGGAAGTGGGAAATTATGATGAGGGCCTTGGTAAAATTGTGTGCTCCAGAGTGTGGGATGTAAACCTTGCACAGATTCAGGCCAATTCTAATAATAAAGTTTTTAGGGGTCCAGGAGTCAAGGTATAGTAAAATTCTTCTCCAAAAAAAAAAAAAAAAAGACAAATTATTGCATCGTGCATCTGCCACCAGTAAGAAGGAAGAACTATACCTGGTAGGCCTTTTCACATTTAGAGAATCATATTTCATACTTGAGAACAGTGCTCCAATCCATTTGCCAAGTGACATGAAAGGGTGCTGGCTTTCAGTGGAGCCCTGAGCAGGAAAAGGCTCTTCAGCAAATCCAAACTGCGTGAGCAAACAGTCCTAGATTTGGCCATATGATCTGACAGACTCTGTGGTACTTGAGGTATCTGTGGTAGGAAAATATGTTTTGTGTGAAGTTTATATTAAGCTCCAATAGGAGAATCACAACATAGACCCCTAGGGTTTCAGCACACAGTCAAGCCATTTACAGCAAAGCATTAGACACCACTTTAAAAATAACTCCTGGCAGGCTACTGGGTCCTGGTAGAGATGCAACATCTGACCATGAGACATCAAGTGACTATGCAGCCAGAACTATTCATAATGAGCTGAGGTTTTATCATCACTGCTAAATCATAAGGTTGAATGAATTCAACAGCAATTTATTTTAAAATGGGAGTGATCCATCTGCAACTGGGCATGAATAGGAGCAGAGGGCACAAATTGGCTGCTTGAAAAAGTAGACTGCCATGTAACCCACTGACAGAGGAAGATAAAACGTGAACTTAGTTCATAAATGATATGTGTGTGTGTATGTATGTATGTCACATACGTACATAGACAAAGTCTTGTGTCATTTAGCATTAACAAGGGGGATACATTCTGAGAAATGCATTGTTAAGCAATTTTGTCACATGAACATCACAGAGTGTACTTACACAAAACTACATGGTAAAGCCATACAGCCAGCTACACACCTAGGCTATATGGTATAACTCACTGTTCCTAGGCTACAAACCTGTACAGCATGTTACTGTACTGAATACTTTATGCAATTGTAACACAATGGTATTTGCATGTCTAAACATAGAAGAGATACAGTAAAAAAATACAGTGTTATAGTTTAATGGAACCACCATTGTGTATGTGGTCCATCATTAACTGAAGCTTTGTTATGCAACACGTGACTGTGTGCATGTGAGTGAGTGTGTATGTGTATGGATGTATATAAGTCACCTGGAACATGTGAATGCAACTCAACTTGGAAAAGGTGTCTTTGTAGAGGGGCTAAAATGAAGGGGCTGGCAGAGCTACAGTCCTTCTAGAGGCTTTAGAAACTTGAATCGCTTTGTCTTTTCCAACTTCTAGAGGCTGCCTGCATTCATTGGCTCATGGCTGCGTTTCTCCATCTCCAAAGCCAGCAATGGCTAGTCCAATCTTTCTCATATTGCGTCACTCTAACATCAATACTTTTTCTTCCTTTTTCTGTATTTAAAGACCCTGTGATTACATTAGATTCACTGGTTAATCCAGGATACTCTCTCTATTTTAAGGTCAGCTGATAGGCAACCTTAATTCCACCTGCAACTTTAATTCCTTCTTGCCATGTAACCTAGTATCTTCACATAATATATGCACAGGACTATACATTTAAACAACTTTGGGTTGGAGGCAAACTTTATGCCTACCCAAAGACATAAAGTTTGAAGATCTTTTTGTTGAATGATGGCACTAACTAGGGAGTATCCACAACAGAAGACAGACTAAACAACCAAATAAACAGATGACTTGTTGAGTTGATGTCAGGTAGCCAATTAATTCTGGAAAAATATGCTCATGAACTGAGTAGTCACAGCACAGGTGGAGGCTAGCCATGGGCCAACAGCCTTTGTGTACTACTGCTGTTTAATGTCCAAACTTTGAGCCACAGAGATCAAAGCTGAGTCCTTGATACAACACCATTTCTTGAGGAAACCCATCAGTCATTTGGTGGCAAATCAATTACAATGGACTCCTTCTGCCCTCTCCGTGCCTCCATCTGAACGTTACACTTGTCTGCCTGTACTGTTTCTTATCCTCTCCAATACCTGACCCAGTTTTTCCACATCAGGCAACCTTTTCCCAGCTTTAATGTCAACCATCTGCACTCGAGAAGGCCATGAGGTATAGCTGAAAACATGACAGGTTTCTTTTGCTCTACCACTAATGGGTTTGATTTTGGACAGGTTAGTTAATAGTAATGAAAATAATTTACCAAAATAATTTTTCATTTAGTATGGGCCAAACACTGAACACATATTTATCTCTTTCACAATTATTCATTTGAAAACTGGCAGAATTGGGATTTGGAGGGATTTATAAAACATGCTTAAAGTGATACAGCTAGGAAGTGACGGAGTTGGGATTTCAACCCACACCTGCATCTATCTCAAACATACCCCAGGTTGCCACAGTTAAAACCCATGGGCCTCAGAATCTCCAGCTCTAAAATGTAAATAATAACAATACCCTCCTGGAATTTGAAGAAAGATGAAATACATGAAAAGTGCTTTGTAGTTTACAGTGCACTCTGTCAATAATAACTAACATTTATTGAGCGTGTATTACATGCCAGGCACTGTCCTAAGAACAGTATTAGCTCATTTCACCCTACAAAGTAAGACTTCCATTAAACCCATTTTACAGTGGAGAGGACTGAAGTGCTGAAAGCGGAAGCAGCATTCTTGTGGCTTTACAGCTTCTAGGTGATGACACCAGGCTTTATACTTAAACAATTTTGTTCATAAGCAGAGAGCCTGAGCTCCTGGCCAAGATACATCACTGCCAATGTAAGGCATTATTCTTTACTTAGTAATATAAATTATGAGCTTGTATTAGTTTACGGGGACTGCTGTAATTAAGTGCCACAAATGGGGGTGGCTAAAACAACAGAAATTTATCTCATAGTTCTGGAAGCCATGAGTCAAGATGAAGGCATCAGCAAGGTTCGTTCTCTCTCAGGACCATGAGGAAGAACCTGTTCCCTGCCCCTCTCCTAGCTTCCGGTGCTTGGCTGGCAGTGTTGGTTCCTTATCTGTAGCAGCATCACCCAAATTCCTGCTTGTATTTTCACAGAGTGCTCTCCCTGTGTGGGTGTCTGTGTCCAAATTTCCTCTTTTAATAAATACATCAATCATGTTGGATTAGGAGTGCACTTTACTGCAGTGTGATTTCCTAATGACATCTGCAGTGACCCTATTTCCAGGTAAAGTCATATTCTAAGATATTAGGAGTTCGAACCTCAACATGTGAATTTTAGGGGTCGAAAATTGAACCATAACACAACGTAGGAGAAAAATTTCAGGGTAATCTTTTGTTGCTGCTCCTCTTCTGCTACTTGCAAAGTGAGCAGATTTTCAACAGATGGTGGAGGTGGTGATGGAAGTGCCTCCCTCATTTGTGCCTCCAGAAATTCAGGGTCTGCTTAGCCTTTTACCTTTTGACTTTTTCAACACCGAGAGGCCAGGCTAGTGGGTCTAGTGCCTGGAGTCACACAGCTGATTGAGAGGCTGTGTACACAACATATGCCCTAAGGGATAAATGTGATTGACGTGTTTTTAATCATTTCGGCTTTATTGCTGTTTGTTCTGGTCAACACCATCATCTAAATTAAGTTCATGCTTTACATAATGTCTCATTACGTAAAGTCAGAGAAAGCTTTTTAGTTAAGGCTTTTTTCCTTTTAGCTGGGCCTAGGGAAGAGGGATCTGGCCTAAAAGTCTAGAGCCCATGGACCTGGGCAGAGCAACATGCTTCAAGCTCCTCACTCTGCAGCCTTGCTGGGTGTATATAGGCTCATCCTATCTTTCTAATCCTTCCCACCCCCTGCTCTTGCCCACACATTGCAGCTCCCTGCTCCTTCCTCTCTTTAATCCATCCAGACCAACTGAATTTTATGAATTACATCCATCTCCTTTTTTGGGACCTCCCATGCAGAGGGTTGGGCATACTGTAATTTAGGGAAAACGCTCATCATTAATCTAGGCAAGTTTCCACACTTGCTTTGTTTACTTTCTTTTCCATTAATCCCCCTTTTCCCCTGCCCTCCCCTGAAACAATCACTCTGTGTATTTGCTGTATTGTTGGACTTTTATGTATTTACATATGTTTAATATATAAAGAATATTTTGCTTGAGATTCTCTAAACCTCCCTTTTAGAAGTTATTCTTTGACTCATTAACCTACAATGGCTTTTTATTGTCCACCGAATTCAGAAATTCTAGGTTTCAGTAACCCAACTTGATTTTTCAGAAGAAGGTGAAGGAACTGGGTCAGTGTTACAGCCCATGAGGGCAGAGCTAGAACTGGACCCCAGGTTTCTGAATCTAAATTATGTCTGAGTCTCTACTGACCCTTGAAAACCTTACATCTTCGGACTTTTCAGTTTAAAGAATTACTTGTACTTTGGGGGGGGGGTTGCAAAATATAAGAAATCTGTATAAAGTAAAATATGGAAACTGAGTTTGGGGAAAGGAAGGATAAGAAGAAGGAATGGGAATCTCAGAATACTCCCAGAGAAGCTACATCAATTCTCAATTAAGTTTCACTCAGTTTAACAAATACGGGTCAGGCCTTAGGCCAGGAACTATTAATACAGTAAGACATATTCCTGTCCTCAAGAAGCTCACTGTCTTGGAGAGGCAAACTTGCAAAAAAAGAGCCAAACAGTGTATCGGGCTATAATGGAGAGAACTCACAAAACATCATGAGGACCAAAGGGTCAGAGAAGTTAGGCCTCCCTGGAGTCCAGGGTTGTTGCCACAGAGGAGATGAGTAGAGGATAAGCAGGCGGTCAAATCCAAAGGGCTCGTTCTGTGCAAGTTGAAAAGCATGGCAGACACAGCCTGGTGTGTTTGGGAAAGTCTAGGCATTTCTTTCTGGCTGGTAGTAACAAGGGGTTTGTCACTCCCTTTTATTCAGCTTGGATTCATCATCTCAGCAAGCAGGTAATGAAACCACATGTGCCAGCTCTGGTCTGAGGTCGAACCTTGTGGCTAGCTTCAGCCCAGAAGAAAGGGCTTATCAGGGGGATAGTCAGGCTTATCACATTTGGGCCAAATTTTAACCTGCATTGCCAAGAAACTTCATCCAGTGAGTGATGGCTGGATGGGAAAGGAGCCCTGTGATCTCTGGCTTGGTGCCTAACCATGAAACCAGCTTCCTCAGCTCATTTAACTTCCCACAGGCCTAAGGAAGGGCACACAGTCTTTGTCTCTCTCTTTAGTTGCTACAACAGCCTCACTGTCAACTCACATGGTTCTAGACAAGCCATAGCCAGAGCCTTGGTGATGAGCACCAGAGCTGTCAGGCTGCACCATTTGGAGATGAGCAATCTTTCACCCAGCCTGAGCTAGGTACCACTACTTTATTGCCCTGTGCATATTGAACAACTTAAAGAGGTGAGAGCGTCTCTCTGCTCTGGATGGACCCCTAGGGGGTCACCGTTCTGTTCCCAATAAGGGATCTGCTTCCTCACTCCAGCAGGACACCCACATACCTCTGTCTTATGTGATAGGCATTAGTGCCTCTGCTTCATTCCTTTTTCTTTTATTTCTGGGATACCTTTTCCCTGTCCTCTCACTCAGAGGATAATTCCACTTCAGCTGCAGCCTCATTGCCCAGTGAGACCCCTGGCATATTGTGTTTTCATCCTGAGGCCAGACCCAGCATTGCATTACTTCCTTTCACACAGCTCCAGCCCTACAGTGTGTTAACAAGGAGTGTCCTCGACGGTAGGCTTAGTGGGGATGCTGTAAAGAGCATTTGCATTGTGCACCACATGACAGGGTTTCTTAAACATGCTTCTCAGACATTAATTTTGGTTCTAAATTTATTTCTGGATGGCAGCTGTCTCGTTCTAATTTGCTCTTCCTCTGTAGCCTCTAATCTATTCTGCTTATAAGCAAACATCTGCTTGCAGACACACAGAGCAAAGCCGAATTCAGCCCAGCTAGCCCATGGCACTGTTTGGGAATACATCCTGGAGGTCTCATGCTCAACTCTATCAAATTTCCAAGACATTTATCCCCCTCAAACAGTTCTCTGTTTAAGGGTAAATGAATAATTTGCTACTAAGAAAATATGATGAAAAAATTACAGATTTAGCCTGGTAATTTGCTGCTTTCTATCCTCATGAGACTCTCCATGCCGTGAGCTTATAACTTTCAAGGCCATTGGCTCATTCAACAAATATTTGCTGAAAGCCTACTACTATGTGTCAAGCTCTTGATTAGGTGTGGGACATGTAGGGGGGTTAAGTAAAATGTTGATCATTATGGAACTTACCTTCTAGTGGGGGAGATAAACAATAAACACATAACAAGTAAGAAACTTTTTGGAAGCAAGAGGCTATTCTTTATTCTCTAATCAACTTTGTGGAGAAATGCTCTTCTGTGTTTGCATTGATAACTTGAAACCTTGGCAAGTAAATGTGGAATTCAAATTCACAAACTATTTTTTAAAACATTTGTTCAATTAGTGATTGAGTCAGCCTTGTAGATGGCCCAAATCCCTGTCAACCTGACCAAATGAGAAATAATAATGACTCACATTTGTATAATGGTTTATGAATGGCAGAGGTCTTGCTCACATACTATTCTATTTGGTTCCCACAGCAATCCTATGTGGCAGAGATTGACGCATAGCCCCCAATATCTATCCCCTTATTTTTCCACTATAACATTATCTACATTTTTTATACGGCTTTTCGGAATAAAGACATCTCCAAGCCATACATAACCATGATGTTGCCATGTGTCCAAATTCTTGCCAGTGTAATGTAAGAAAAAATGCTGTGTGCAGTTTTCATAATTCCCTTGTGATTTCTTCTTTAACCTTTAGTTAGGAGTGTGTTTAATTTTCAAATATTGTGGATTTCCAAAATTTCCTTCTGTTATTGATTTATAATTTAATCCTATTATGGTCTGAGAATATACTTTGTATGATTTCAGTTTCCTTGGTTTAATGTATTGAGACTTATTTTATGATCTAACATATGGTCTATGCTGGATAATGTTCTGGTGTACTTGAGAAGATTGTATGTTCTGCTGTTATTGGGTGGAGTGCTCAGTAGATGCCTATTAGCTCTTGTTGGTTTATGTAAGTGTTGAAGTGTTCTATTTCCTTGTTCATCTTCTTTCTACTTGTTCAATCCATTATCGAAATTGGGGTACTCAAATATCTAGCCATTATCATTGAATTGTCCATTTCGCTCTTTAATTATGTCAGTTTTTGCTTCAGTAGTTAGATTTATTGGTGTTTATGATTGTTATCTCCTCTTGATAAGTTGATTTTTATTATTATAAAGGTCCCTGTGGCATAACAAGAAAAATGTTTGGACTTTGTCCCCAGTTTCTGGCACAGAGCTTGTGAGACTCTTGGAATTTTGTAAGTGATATGGATATTGAACTATCTTTTGTTCTAATGAGTTGACTCTTTTTGGAAGGCTTCAGGAAGCGGACTGGCCTCCAGAAAAGCCAAGCTTTAGAAGTTTCAGCCCCACACTCAAAACTCCAGGGAGAAAACACAGACTAGAGACTGAGTCAATCACCAATAGCAATTTAATCACAGACTATGATTTAATCAATCATGCCT
Organism: Cebus imitator; assembly: GCF_001604975.1. Taxonomy (NCBI): domain Eukaryota; kingdom Metazoa; phylum Chordata; class Mammalia; order Primates; family Cebidae; genus Cebus; species Cebus imitator. The sequence continues at coordinate 1,930,954 of NW_016107856.1, forward strand.
ATGTAATGAAACCTTCATACAATATTCTAAATAATGAAGTTCAGAGAGCTTGCAGTTAGTGAACACATCAAGATGCTGAGAAATTTTCATGCCCAGGGTGGCATGGAAGCTTTGTGCCTCCCCTCTCCATACCTTGGCTCAAAGAGTTGTATTCTTTGTTCCTGATGTGTCTCCTTTGTAATAATTGGTGAATAGTAAGTAAAAACACTTTACTGAGTTCTGTGAGTTGTTCTGACAGATTATCAAAACTGAGCAGAGTGTGAGGTCATGGGGAGGTCATGAGAAACCCCAAATTTGTAGCCATGTCAGAAGTCTGGGTAACCTGGGGATCTATGACTAGTGTCTAAAGTGAAGGCAGTTTTGTGGGACTGGGCTCTTAAACCTGTGAAGTCTAATGCTAATTCTGTGTAGTTGGTGTCAGAACTAAATTGAATTATAGGACACATTTATTTGAGAGTTGAAGAAGTGTTATTGCAAAATATTACATATCTGGTATCAGGAGGAAGAAAATCTAACAATACTTTTTTGTCTCCAGTAACAATTTTTTTCTTAAAGTCTATTTTGTTTGGATTAGCTCAGTCACTCTATTCTCTTTTGATCACTGGTTGTATGATATATCTTTTTCCAGCCTTTTGCTTTCAACCTATTTGTGTCTCTGAATCTAAAGTGTTTTTCTTTAGACAACAAATAGTTGAATCATTAAAAAATTTGTTCTCATGCCTGTAGTCCAGCTACTCGGGAGGCTGAGATAGGAGAATTGCTTGAACCTGGGACGTGGAGGTTGCAGTGAGCCAAGACTGCGCCATTGCATTCCAGCCTGGTGCCTGGCGATGGAGCGAGACTCTGTCTCAAAAAAAAAAAAAAAAAAAAAAAAAAATTTGTCCTGCCAATCTCTGTCTTTTAATTGAAGTGTTTAATGCATTTACATTTTATATAATTATTATACTTATTAATTATTGTTAATGCATTATAATTTATATAGTTACTGGTAAAGGATTATGCCTGACATTCTTCATTTTCTACATGTCATTTTTGGTTTCTGTGACTCCATTACTGCCTTCTTTTCTATTAAATAGATACTTTCTAGTATACCATTTTAATTTTCTTTCCATTTTTGCTATTATTTTTTTGAGTTATTCTCTTAGTGGTTGTCCTAGGGATTATAATGAACATAATTTTTTTATGATTTAGTTTGCATTAACACCAATTTAGTTGAGACAGTATACAATAAATATAGCTCCATTCTCTTCATGTTCCTTTGTGCTGCTAATTGTTCTACAATTTGTATTTTTAGTATTATTTGCCTGTTAGTACAGATTTATAATTATTTCTTTATGCAATTGACTTTTAAGTAAGATGGAAGAAAAAAGAGCTATAAACAATAAATATACTGTGTTTTATATTTGTTTATATAGTTACCTTACTAGTACTTTATTACCCCATCTCTACTAAAAATACAAAAATTAGCCCAGCGTGGTGGCCGGTTCCTGTAATCCTAGCTACACGGGAGGCTGAGGCAGGAGAACTGCTTAAACCCGAGACAGAGGTTGCAGTGAGCTGAGATCATGCCCCTGTATTCCAGCCTGGTCAACAGCAAGAGTCCTTCTGAGAAAAACAAACAAACAAGCAAGCAAACAAACTACTGTCTAGTGTCTTCTCATTTCACCCTAAAGGAAACAACTGTCACCTGATGACTAGGCAGGAATTTTCTTAAACAGGCAAAACCAATCTTCCAGTTTCTACCAAAGGGCTCTGTTTGCATGTTGGGTCACACTTTCAACACTCAGGTAGGTAGTTGGCAACTCAGCTTAGCCTTCATTTCCTGCTTGCTCAGAGCTAATGTGAGAGCTTCAGGCCTTATCAAGTCTTTCATGAGCATGCCCACAACCCTGGGTATGTGCCTCGTCCTACACATGCATGTGCCCTTCTGTATTCCTAGGAACATGTCATCAGAGACTTTCAAAGCTTCTGTGGACATCTTATTTCCCAACTTTTCCTTTGAAGATTCTCAGTTACTCTATTGTTTGCTCCCATTATTATCTACTGCCTTGGGGAGCTGCAAGTTAAATAATTACCTATAATTGTTTCTAACCAAGGAGCCCAAGGAAAAGCCTTTTTATAGAGGATGGCTCTGAGTGATGTCAAATACAGACAGCTTTCAAGTGGGGTCCTCTGGAGAACTCTTGATAAGTTAAATAATGATAATTCTCTGGGAATGAGATTTTGAGGTCACTCCAGCTCTATGCTGCTTCCTCCAGTGGCTTCCAGAATGCCAGTTTTCACTATAAATGCAGGCTGCTAGTTTTCACAGCTACTGTGAAGCTGCAGAGAGGGGAATAAGACTAAGGAAAGTTAAAAATGCCATAAAGTTTGTTGTTCTTACTGAGATTTTGTTGCTTTTCTTACATAAATGCTTCCTGGATTGTTGTAAGCCTTTGGTTAGTTTCCAGAGTTCTGAAAAAAAGTGATTCTGACAATTTTTTTTTGCAAGTTATCACATTGCTGTTTTGGAGAAGAGAATTTGTGCAGGTGCTTATGTTACCAATTTCTCTGATGGCCTTGTCCTGTTTTTAGCTTTCAAAATAGTGTCCTTATAGGCAGGGTCATCTATTTCCTCTGCTCTTCCTTCCCACCTGTAACTAGAAGGCAGATATGACTGGGAGCAGGTGCCATCACCTTACATCATGAGATGAAAACTGTACATTGGGGATGGTAAGACAACAAGTTAGAAGGAACTCAAGTCTGATGATCACTGAGACATCACACCATCCCTGGATCACCTACCTGAACTTCTACGGGAGAATTAGGAGTGTTTACCATGTAAGCCACTGTAATGTTAGGTTTTCTGTCATACTGCACAACCCAAATCCTAATAATGCACCAGTGAAATAGGTAAGGCAGATTTGTTACTGTGCTTTATTTTTTTTAATGTGAATAAATTAAAGCTGAGAAGTGTTAACTGACATTCTCAGGGATAAACAGCTATTATGAAATAGTTGAATCAAAGTCCATATCCAGGGGTTCTCATATCATAACTCATCGTCTTTCCCTTTTCATAGTATCTCTCTGATGATGTGCATGTTGCTAGTTTTCCGGCAGCTAAATACCTCATTAAGGGCCATTCTCCCATGGAAAATGTAGGAGTAGGATGGCCTATGTATTATGATCTGAGGGGCAGTGAATGAACTTCTGAAGTCCAGAAATATCTAATCCACTGCTTTGTAATGGGAGAAGGGAAATAGCTAAGGGGAATTCAGAGAATAGAAGCAGCCCTCCTTTCCTCAAGGACATTTGAAACTCATTCAGGTTAAGTCTTGTACAGAAGACATGAGATTGTTCACTTGTCTACAACCAGAATAGTAGTGGGGTGCAGAAATAGAGAAAGGAATTAGAGAGAATTGGAGAAGCTGCCATAGAGGTGGTCAAAATGAAATGCAAGGAAACTTTAAGGGGAATAAAGAGAAAGGAGAGAGGAGAAATTAACAGAGTTGTGGTTGAGACCCAGCAGAATAAGAGATGAAGGAAGGGAAAATTTTAGACTTTATTCTTTTTGGATGCTACCTTTTTTTGGTAACTTTTATGTTCAGGGGCACATGGTACCTACATATGTACCACTGAATCTAAAATAAAAGTTACCATAAAAAGCTAGCATCCAAACAAACATTACCTTTTTTATATAGGTAAATTGAATGTTATGGAGGTTTGGTATATAAATTATTTGTTACCCACGTAATAAGTACACTGCCCAATAGGTATTTTTTTTTCATTCTTTCCCTCCTCTCAGCATCCACTTTCAAGTAGGCCCCAGTGTCTGCTGATCCCCTCTTTGTGTCCATGTGTTGTTTTTGTTTAGCTCCCACTTATAAGTGAGAACATGCAGTGTTTGGTTTTCTGTTCCTGTCTTGCTTTTCTTAGGATGATGGCCTCCATCTCCATCCATGTTGCTGCAAAGGATATAATCTTATTCCTCTTTGTGGCTGTGTAGTATTCCATGGTATATATGTACCAAATTTTCTTTACTTGATCTGCCATTGATGGGCATTTAGGTTGGTTCCATGTCTTTTCTATTGTGAATAGTGGTGCCATGAACATGCATATGCATGTCTCTTCATGTCATTGCATGTGAGATCGATCTCTTTTAGACAGTATACTACTGAGTCTTGCTCCTTTATCCACCTTTCCACACTGTGCCTTTTAATTGGGACATTTAGCCCATTTACATTCAAGCTTAGTATTGATATGTGTGTATTTGATCTTGTCATCTTGTTGTTAGCTGATTATTAAGCAGATCTCTATGTGTTGTTGCTTTATAGTATCACTGATGTATGTGCTTAAGTGTGCTTTTGTAGTGGCTGGCAGTGGTCTTTCTGTTTCATATTTAGCATTTTTTTCAGAACCTCTGGTAAGGCAGGTCTGGTAGTAACAAATTCCCTTAGCATTTGCTTGTCTGAAAGGGATCTTATTTCTCCATCCATTATGAAGTTGAGTTTGGCTAGATATGAAATTCTTTTCTTTAAGAATGCTTCATATAGGTTCTCAATCTCTTAGGGTTTCTGCTAAAGATTTGCTGTCACCCTGATGGGCTTCCCTTTGTAGGTGTCCTGTCTCCCTTCTCTCTAGCTGCCTTTAATATTTTTTCTTTCATTTTGGCCTTAGATAATCTTATAATTATGTGTCTTGGGGTTGGTTTCTTTGTGTAGTATCTCACAGGGGCTCTCTGCATTTCCTGAGTTTGAATGTTGGTCTCTCTAGTAAGGGTAAGGAAGTTTTCATGAATGACATCTGGAAAAATGTTTTCTACATTACGTGCTTTCTCCCTGTCTCTTTCAGGGATGTCAATGAGCCATATGTTTGGTCTCTTTACGTAATCCCACATTTCGCAGAGTTTTTGTTCATTCTTTTTTTTTTTTTTTTTTTTTTGTCTGACTGAGTTATTTCAGACAGCTAGTCTTTGAGCTTTGAGATTCTTTCCTCAGCTTGGTCTATTCTGCTGTTAATAATTGTTATTATGTAATAAAATTTTTGTAGTGTATTTTTCAGCTCTGTCAGATGAGTTTGGTTCTTTTTATAATGGCCATTTCATCTATCTCACTCCTGTATCATTTTATTTTAATCCTTAGATTATTTGGATTGGGTTTTGACTTTCTCCTGAATCTTGATGCTCTTTATTCCTATTTTTTTTTGAATCGTATTTCTGTAATTTCAGTCATTTCAGCCCAGTTAAGAACTATTCCTGGGGAACTAGTGTGGTTGTTTGGAGGAAAGAAGACACTGGGTTTTGAGCTGCCAGAATTCTTGAGCAGTTTTTTTCTCATCTGTGTGGGCTGGTGTTCCCTTAACTGTGGTATAAATTGAGTACAGTCAGTAGACTTCTATTCTGGATGTTTTTAGAGGGCCATGGCTTTGTCCAGGGCCTTTGTGTGTAGCTGAATTCTTGTTCTTGGTTTCACAGGGGGCGTTTGTTACCGAAGAGTTTTTGGTGTTAAAGTTTGGGCTGTGATCCGGTAGGTAGGCTGTTGTTCAGCCACGTGGCTCCTCTGTGTTTCCTCACGATTGCAACCACGCTCCCTCTCAGTGCTGTGAATGTGTGGGTTCCTCTCCCACTTGAGTGCTGGCTGAAGATCTTGGCTTGGCACTCCTGGGCTGCCCACTGCAGCTCTGGGGAGAGAGAGCTCAGGCTTTACGTTCCCTCCACAGTTTGGAGGCAGCAGCTCCCCTGCTAAGGAAGGGACCTTGGCAGAGATTGTGGCAGGGGACCTTTCACTTGATTCCAGGGGCTCCACCCCAGAGAGATGTGGATCTGCTATCAATCAGTGCAATTGGCCTGGGTTGGGGCAACTGCCCTATGGGTCCAAGTGAGGAGGGATGGTGGCCCTGACAAGTGGGGTAGTGGGGGTGAGGGCTGTGGTGGACGTATCACATGGGAGACAGGCTCTCCTTTTCTCTTTAGGGCAATGGCAGCTTGCTAAAAGTGTGATTAAAGCACTCAGGGTCTTTGCTCCTTCTCTAGCCCAAGGAAAGTGTGATTAAAAACCCTGTGGCAGAGGGGCTTTCAGTTGCCTCTAGGAGCACCACCTCAGAGAAATGAAGAGCTGATGCTACTGGGAATGTTCAGCCAGAGAGTGGGACACTTGTACTGCTGGCCTGAGCTTGGAGCTCTGCTTGTTTAGGAGAAAGGGGTTGAGGGCTCACAGCGGGGAGAGACTGGGCTCTTGTCTATATGGTGACTGTGGTATGCTAGAAGCACAGAAGGCTCAGACTGTTTCTTCCCCAGGGGCAGAATCACTGCTGTGGCAGCGGCAGAGGAGCTGTCAGTGGCCCCTGCGAGCCTCTTCTGTGGCAGTGGCAGAGGAGCTGTCAGTGGCCCCTGGGAGCCTCTTCTGTGGCAGCGGCAGAGGAGCTGTCAGTGGCCCCTGGGAGCCTCTTCTGTGGCAGCGGCAGAGGACCTGTCAGTGGCCCCTGCGAGCCTCTCCTGTGGCAGTGGCAGAGGAGCTGTCAGTGGCCCCAGGGAAACTCAGAGCCACTGCCAGTGGTTTTGCTTAGCCATGGGTGGGGTTGTTCCTAGAAACAAGCTGGGTCTGGCTGCGTTTTCTCAAGGTCCAATAACGAGAAGCAGACAAACTAGGAAAGAAGATAATTTATTACTGTAACTGGATACAGGAAGAAGGCCGGAGATTACCCCACCAGACCAACTCAAAGTGTTACGGTTTTCCTAGTGCTTATATAGGTTGGGGTTATGTGCCTACGTGCAGCATAGCATTCACCTAAGTCTGTTGGTAACTAATTTTGTTTCAACTAGAAGGTCAGAAGCAAAAAAAAAAAGTGCTTGATAAATCTAATTAAAAGAGCCCCAGTACCTTCAAGGCCTGTCTACTGTGGTACCAGAGTGATTATTTCTATCTTCTCTCCTTTACAGTTTGTTCTGGAGAGCTGCCTTACACTCTCCAATGAATCTGCTCAGACACCTGCCTCTGTTACCTTGACTCGTCTCAGATTTTGTCGACCTGAGATGGGTCCTGGCACTAGGAATGTAAAACTTTTCCTATTATTTTGTTTGCTTCAGGTTAGGGAAAAGTCCATGCAAGGCTCCTACTGATCTTATGTTTCATTTCCAGGTTTGATGTCTGGGGACCGATTCCCCTAGGTTTAACTCATTTATTTGCTCAATGTTAAGGCAGCACTGTGGAAATTTGTCTGTGTAGCTGGAGTGCTATGCAGGCCTGTCTGTGAGACCGTCAGGGAGAACTGGACTGCCACAGGGTGGCTGATCTGCAATCCCGAGCTGGGGGCCCTGCCTGGTGAAGAGTGGCAGGGTGGAAGCTCACAAGGAAGAGGAACAGTGGTATGGTGGCTGTAGTGTACTGGAGGTGACTAGGCCCTTTGTTGCCGCCCCAGTACAGAGTGATTAGTGTGGTATCACTGCAGCTGCACCAGCAAAGGGGCTGTGGGTTTTCTCTGGGACACGGAGGTCAAAGGCTATAAAACAAGAGCAGAAAACATTCAATGCTATTTCTAGAGGAGTTACGCAGGTAGGTGTCTTCAAATATGCTTAGAGTGGTCAGTATGTAAACAGGGTCCATGTAAGGTGTGACGGGGCCTGAGGGCAGCTTCTGTATGTCTCTCTTGAACTGTCAGCTTTGATCAGTAATCCTTTGCATATGTGGCCTACGTCCAGCCCTAAAAGTTTATCTCATGCTGAATTAAAAGAACAATAGGGAATGTAGATTTTTTGATCAATAATAAGGAAATAAAACAACTGATAACACACACTGTCTGACAGATATGATTTTTCAAGACAGTATCCACTTTGTAGAGAGAAAAGACTGGTAAGGGATTCTTGGTGGTAACAGATTTGGAACCAAAGTATGAACTAATAATCTCTAAGATCTTTCCAATTTTAACATTGTATAAATTTTTAAAAATTTTCTTATGCCCTTCTTATCAAGGCTTGAAGTAGTCCACACATTATTTCTTATCAAGAATTCTGAAAAATAGTTAATAACAGTTTCTCATCATTATTAACATTATTATGATTATTTAAAGGTCATATAGTGAAATAGTATTCTGAAATACTGTGGGTTTTTTTTGCTCCCAATATTTTAGCTTATTTTATAATTCCTCCCCTACTTAGGTGGCTAGATCCTAGGCATTAACACATACTACGCTAGAAGCAGAGAAAAGCCTTGAATGTCATTCAGAAGCCTAGGCTCTGAGAAGATACATAGCACACAAAATGTGAGATGAATCAGACTTATTTTTCATGCCCCCAAACCACAGTTTATTGGAATAAAGAAGGCAGTGGGCTGTCTGAAGGAGGTGACAGTCGCGGAGGAAGCTCGGAAGGTCACTATGCTGGTGAACTGGAGCGCCCAATTGCAGACAGGACCTACACCTCATTCTTGGATGGTGGCCAGTGAAACAAGACATGCAGAATGTCTAGTGTGAGAGGCCTGAGAGGCTCTGAAAACCACTACTGCTCACCATGATGTGGGAGCAGAAAATTGAGCCAGAAAGAAACTTGAATTTGATGCAGGACTATGGTAGCCCCATGTGGTTTCTATAGCTCATGGGCCATGAGGGCAACACCACATTCACCCCAGGGAGGGACACTGGCATTATCTGAGAGGGCCCTGGTCGCTAAAGATCTTGGATGGAGAAGGAGGGCTGATTCAGCAGGGAGCTGCACTGAACTGACTGGCTAGGCACAAAACCAACACACATGTATCTGTTCAGGTAGGTAACAGCCCTCTTCGCCTCCCCTAGGCCCCACTGACCTGTCCCTGAACCCACTGTTCAGCTCTGCATAATCTGTCCTCAGAAACCAGGCAAACCCTGAGGAAGCTGGGGGATGGGGCTGATAACCAAAAGGATTAAATTTCTGCCTCTCAGCAGATTAAAGATGCACAAGTAGAGGGCTGGGCACAGTGGCTCACACCTATAATCCCTGCACTTTGGCAGGCTGAGGCAGATGGATCACCTGAGGTCAGGAGTTCGAGACCAGCCTGGCCAACATGGTGAAAACATAAAAAAACAAAAAAAATTAGCCTGGCATGGTGGTGGGCACCTGTAATCCCAGCTACTTGGGAGGCTGAGGCAAGAGAATTGCCTGAGCCCAGGAGATGGAGGTTGTGGTGAGCCGATGCAGTGCCACTGCACTCCAGCCTGGGCAACAGTGTGAGACTTCGTCTTAAAACAAACAAACAAAAAGATGTAAAGGAGATTTTGAACTGAGTTACAGAAAAATAAGTTTGCATTTAAACATTTTTCAGTTTGCAGATTAAAATTCTTATCTGCTATACCAAACAAGCTTAATACCTTTAACTAAATTAATTAGAATCTCCCCAAAGATCCAGCTAGATTTCTTTTATCCTCATATGATAGATGAGAAATTGTGACCAAGAGATTATGTAACTTGCCCAAAGGCACATAACTGGCAAATGGAAGGAGGGAAATTTGTCATTTTGCTGATAAAGTCTCTGTTCTTTCTAGAAACCACATAGGTTTGAAGGATATGGCTGCCTTAGAAAGGTAAGGTAGGCAGAAAACAAAAGCAACCAATTACAGGGGGCCAATTCAGAATTTGCCAGTTGCTAAAATCTCTTTGAAATAACTGTGATTCACTCACAAGGAGGAAGGAAGCTGCTTTAAAAGAATCAAAATGTGTCTTGTAACAAGAAGCAATTAAATTTTTGTCCCCTTGAGTCAAATCCCCTTGATGGCTCTTTGGTGTACGCACAGTGACTGAAATTATGTCTAAAGAAAAGGCTGTTTACTCTTGGCTGTATATTGATGGGTTAAACACAGGGCATTGTCTTAGCATATTTGTAAACTGAGTCCTTAGGGTTGGATCGCTATAGCAGGCTGCCTTGTGTGTCTACAATTAGCAGGAACAGAGCTCAGGAGGACCAAATGCAAGGGTTCTTATTCTTGGTACAATTATGGACAAAGTTACTGCCAAAGCTAATATAATTATTTGGCATTTGTTTACTTGTGGCTATTGAAGAGCTTATGGAAGGTGAGGAGGTGGCTGTTGGCTCTTAGTTTATTTCACAGGCTCCAGGACAAGGGATGGATATAGTCCCTTTTTTACTTCAAAAAGGACTGTTAATGGGCATTTAAGTTGCCATGAATAAGCCAAGCTATCTCAACAAGTGAATGGGAGGAATAAAGAAAAGAAACACCTAAATTCAGTAGCACCTGCTTCAAGGACTGTTTCACTAAACTGGATTTTTGCTGTATGCACATTTACAAAGCAATACAAAAAAATACACAAGAAACTTCACTTTGGTTTATGGTTCAAAAATACATGAACATTTTTCCTTAGACCTCACAAATTAGTAAGACTTGAGGGTTTAATATGTGGTTTTATTTGGTTCCAATCATTGCCTTTAGTCACCTTCTATTTAATGTTCTGGCCCTCCCTGGAGGTCTAGGACACACAGGACGTCCCTCATATGTGCAAGCAACACCTTCCATAGTGCTGCATTTTCTGGCTGCCAGATAGAGCTTTTCTTTCACACTAAATTGATTTCTGTGAAAAGTCTTTGTCACTTGGAATATGATGTTGCTTCTAAGTCTATGCACCATTCTAACAGAAGGTCCCCAGGTAGACCTTGAGCCATATTTCTGTGACCCCTCTGTGACCTCTCTGTGTTGTTGCCCTTTTTTTTTTTTTTTTTGTTTCGGAGTTTCGCTCTTTTTTTTTTTTTTTTGACATTTCTGATGATCACCTCTGAGACTTGGGCTGCAACATCACCCTCTCAGAAGCACAGATTTCATCCTCTGGAAAAATCCTGGATATATAGTTTTTTAATTTGCTCTCTTTGAAAACTGCCTCTATTCTCTGATTTCCTTCTCGGGGGTGTGTGTGTGTGTGTGTGTGTGTGTGTGTGTGTGTGTGTGTAGTTCTCATCTACTAATATGCCTTTAAGACATTCTAGAAGTATTTTTGATTGGATTCTAGTTAATAATAAGAATAGTAATAGTAATAAAACACTAAAGAGGTTACAAAGCACTTTTCTAATACTAAAAATGAAGCTTAAAAGATCTAAATAGCAAAACCAGGCTATTATGTAGTAAGGGATAGATAGGTTTAAAATTCCTGTTCAGGAGAGATTTACTCAAGTAGCTCTCCAAAGTTGTTTCTCTTTCATCGATAGCCACAGTTGTCTTAATATTTCCCAAGTAATAGAAAACAGAAACCAACCAACCAACCCATTGACAAGCCAAAACATTGCATTAGGCGGTTTTTGATGTTGCACTTTGTGGGAAGTATGAACTCTATAAGTTCTTGATTTGCATATTTTTGAGCTTTAAGACTGGAAATACCAGCTAGTGTTGAGAACAAATAATTAATGATGACTTTACTTAATACATTTTCAACAACTATATATGGAAAAACTAACAGTTCTCTTTTCTTATTATAAAAATTTTCTTTTCTTATTCAAAGAAACATCAATTCAGCATAGACAAGGATACTGATGAAGAGTAGAGAGTGATCAAGTACAGGATGATGACAGACTTATTTGTCTTAGTCAACCCAATTGTTTGATTTCCTGCTTACTCCCTGAGAGGTTTTGGAGTGTCCTAGGTGTGTGCATGTGTGATATATGTGTATGTATGCATGTGCAAATACACACACACACACACCCTTTTGCATATGTGTGTTTATATTCAAGTATGTTAGTTGTTAGCAAACTAAGATAATAAAAACAGCTAACATTCATTGAAAAATAATTTGGTAGGATCTCTGTTTAGTTCTTTACATATACATTATTTAATTTTTCCAAAAACTCTTGTAAATAAAGCCTATTAGCCTTCTGCCCCATGTTAGCAGCTGAAAAAGGTGTTTTTTTTTTTTTACAAATTTTGAATCCTGTCCAAAAAAACTGAATGTCCAACCTAGGACCGGCAAGGGCTCTGCATTAGAACTCATATTATCATGTTACATTAAGTCATTCTCATTGAACTGCTTTGATATTTTTATTTTTTTCAAGGCCAAATCAAAATCTCCCCTATCATTCTTAAAATGTAGCAGGTAGACTGCAATTGATAATAACCACCAAGATTTGGGTTCCCAGAATGAATGGACCAGAAACATGTTTCCCTCATAAAACAAAGCTAGAATGAATGCTACTTCTCTCTGTAGGTGACCTAGATCACATTTGCACTTGTACTGTGTCATCTGAAGGTCTTCCCTGCTTTCAGGTCACTGTTTGACAGTAGCATAGCCATCTGATTTACCTTTCTATCTTGGCCATTCCAACCTGACTATTCCTCAGAATTAAACATGGCAGTCTCAGATTTGCTCATTTATGGTCACAAATGCCGTGTTGCACTGTCGTACAGGTATCATTTGCATTGTACTCACCATTCACAAAGGAAATTCGTAAGAATGGTGTTCTCTGGATTTGTACAACCCAGCAGTTCTGCATCTCCTTCACCTTCTTATTTAATCGTTCACAGTCTCATAACAGTTTTCCAATTAAATCTGAGTTGCATGCACTTTCTAGTATCAAATCCCCAACCTCTCACTTTTCTTACATGGATGAATCATTTGGTTTCTGAAAAGAGGGCTAGTAACTTATTTATAATTCCATGTTCTCTTCTTGCTCATTCTTAGGACTGACACTACTGAATTATCTCCCTACTTAATTGACCCCATAGATTGTCTTTGTAGAGCAGCATTTCCAACTTAAATTTCCGCAAGGCTGTATTTTCATGATCATTGTTTATTGCATATTCAATATCTGAAGTTTCAGTCAGCCTTCCATTTTAATCAACATTTTTCTGCATAAAGTGTGAAGATTTTCAATGTCAAATGTCACACTTTATGTATAAATCTGATAATTTTTCTATCCAGTTATAAAACAGGTTAGTCATTTTCTTTCTCGCTCCTTCCTCTGAAAGCCCTCATTTTCATCTCTCATCCAGTACTTATGGATCTATATATCTTGCATTATTTTCGTCTTTCTTCCTCTTAGAGTACATGCCCCTTGAGAACAGAAGCCATGTCTTTTTTATTTTATATTCTTGTATGTCTAGCAAAAGCATTGCACAGCAAACATTTATGAATGTCTTTGTCTTTTTTGCTCACTGTTTTATCTCCAGAAACCTAGAGAAACGCTTGGCACAAATATTTTTTGGATGAATAAGTTGATGGTGTTCGTAACTAGAACTTTAGTAAAGAAGTTCTAATGAATAAGACATTTATATAAAAGGCCAGACAGGTAGTAGACCCTCACACACTCTGAATTAGAATCCATGAGATACTTTGACTGTGATAAATTATTTAGAAAATGCAACATTAATAATTCACATTTAGTCCAAGATTCCGAAAACAAGATGAAAACTTGTTGCCCTTTCTGAATAGTTTCCATTATGGAAGCCCATTTCTCTGAAGATTTATAATTCATGGAGGAAAGACCCTGTGAGAACTTTATATTATCCCCACTCCCACCCCAATCCACATACATCAAATTGTTTTCAGCATGGGAGAGCAGAGGAAAGCCAGAGATTATATGGACATTTTCAGAATACATGATAGCTTTAACTCCATGCAGAATCACCTATATAATATATGAAGTTCAGTGCAAAATAAAAATGCAGGACCCCTTGTTAAAAAAAATTGTCATTTTAAGATGACAGCAGTAGAGAATTAAACCAAGCAGAGCACCCTTCTGATATGGTCACAGCTCATAGGTCCATGAAGCCAGGCTGGGCTCCATGTGAGATCTGTCACTATAGATCCTATGGGGTTAGTTTAAGTTACTCCATGGAGGAAACAGTAACTGTGCAAGAAAGGATATTTTTGGTCTCTGCAGATTTTAACACTGGGAGTACTCATGGATCGAAATGGAGTATTTCACAGAGGAGCTGGTATCTGCTAAGGCAGGTCACTGGCTTCTGGGAAGAGATAGAATTGTTGGCATTATTAAAGCATTGGCAGGGAGGACCCATCAGAACCAAACAGTGCCTAAAAAAGTCATGGATCCATGTATGTCTTGATCTACAGAGAATATAGACATGAACTCTCACCTGGTAGCTTGGGAGTGGCCTTGCTAACACCAGGTTCTCTTAGAATTGGAGCCCCAAGTATCTAAAATATCCTGAATACAGTGCAATGTTTTAACATGAGACCTTGGGTGAATAGAAAAAATGGGTGGCCTGAGAAATAGGAGGTATGCATAACTAATACCCAGAAACAATGTGCATGATTGCACGATGGGACACCTGGTCCCATTCTATAAATAGAATGTCAGGGCTGCTGCCTAGGCTTAGCTCTAGGCAGCTGTGACTTCTCTGAGTCTCACTTTCCTCAAATGAGGGAGTTGACCCAGCTGATATCCACAAGTTACCTTTCAGTATCAGGAGTCAAAAGTAAGTCTTGATTCTTTCTGCCGGTGTTGCTATAAAAAGCTCACAAAGCACTTCCACATATAATATTTTATTCTGTAATTGTTGAGAATAGGTCTCCTGCTCCCAGTTTAGGCTCTTCCCACTTCACCACACTGTCTTCTGGGAAACATTTTCTTGTTATAAGGTTAGAAATGAGCTCCACATTATCTCCTGTTCATAATGTTTTCATACCCTGGGTTTACTCTACAGGAGACTTTTTGTCTCAAGTGTCCAGGTGAGGCAGAGACATTGAAGAGCTGTCTCTGCCTCTGCAGACCTAGGTAGTGTGCAGAATGGCCTCTGTGATGGAAGAGGTCTAAGTAAGTGCAAGGCCAATGACTGTATTGCAGTCAAGTATAGGCAGAGGTACACATCCGGCATGGCACGGCACAGCAAGATAGGAACACAGATGCACAAACCTATGCATTATATAATCACAGCTTTGTAGCCATAACATGGGAGGGCTCATCGCCTGCCTCTGAGCCGCTGTTGTCTGTGAGGTGCATAAAAGCAGCACTGACAGTGTGAGGGAGCTGCTGAATAAAGCCACGTCCCACCTATCTGTGGTCTCGTGAATGTTCCTTCAGCTACCCACCACCCCACTGACTCCCCTCAGATCTTGGTTGGGGCTGGAGTCTAACAGTAAGTATAAGCCAATGTGCAAAGGGAAAATCTCTGAAAACATTTGGACTTAATTCTAACTTATATTAAATCCTCTGCACGCCTCCCGGGAAAGCAAGGAAGTACTTTTTTTGCTCCTGTTCCCAAAGGGGCAATAAAACAGATCAATTCCACAAAACAACAAATAAGTGACAGAAAAAGGATGGTTAACCTTTAGAATCTGACGTGACATATCCAGTGTGGGTTTGGAAATAGCTCATTGCTCATGAGAAAACATCAGGGAAGGCCATCAATGCCAAGCCAGCGAGGGAGGCAGGAAGTTGGGCCTCACACAAAGCCCAGAAAGTAAGGAGCTGTGATTTGCTATAAGACTTCTGACGAAGTTACTGTCATACCCAGAATCACTTGCTAGCTGCTGGGTCCATCTGGCCTTTATCAGCCAAATGGGCATCAGTAGATAAAATTGGTCACGATTTTAATTTAACTAGCAGCATGGGGAGAGCATGGTCTTTGGATCAGACACACTTAAGACTGTGTGAACTTATGGGAACTAATGGTCATAATAATGATATGTGATTCACAGGTTGATTTAATAATGTTATAATAAAATGCATGTAAAAATTTCTGGACCTTGGGGGTTATAAAAAACTAAAGTTACTATCATTAAAATATTTTGAAACCTGAAAAGGCGAGAATAATTTCTCTTTAAGTGAAAAAGACCTGTTAGGGAGATTTCTTTGGCAGTATAAAGTCTCAGGATGCTAGAACCGGAATTTGCTATTAGATTAATAAAATAGAGCCCAGTTTCCTAAAATGGTGGAAAATGAGAACAATGTAAAGCATTGGTGGTTGTAAGAAGGATGATGGATCTGAGGACTGAGCAAGATAATAGATTGCTTGCCCCGTCACTCAATAAACATTTATTGGACCATACTATGTGCAGAATATCTGAAGCTGCCTTCAGCTTATGATCTAACAGGAGACACATGGTACATCCCAGACATTAGAAAGCAAAGTGTCGAGAGAGGAGCCCGGCAGGAGTTCAGATGGCTAGGGGCTGAAGATATCAGATGGTTTGCCAGGGAGGTGACAGTTGAGACAGTCCTTAAAGCAGGATTCTTCAGATTGTGGGTAATAAATTTATTATGTAAGAGAAGAGAGACTGCACGTCGCAAGGATGAGTACTGTTTTTTTTTTTGAAGTTTTTGATTCAGTATGTGTCCTAGGTCAAAATGTACAGTTCCTATTGTGATTCATGGTCAAAAAAGTTTGAAAGTCATTGCCTTAAAGGATGAGTAAGGTTTGGACACGTTTCTCTGATTTCCTGTCCCTTGCACTGGATCATTTCATTTCTTGAGTTACCCTTCTGTTGCTACTCCCTCTTTCTTGCCTTTCCAACTCCAGTATGAACTGCAAAACTGAGTTTAGGCATGGCCTTTTTCCATAAGATTTTCTCAACTCCCTCCCACTCACCATCTTTACCCTAGTGTGGGTTGAGTGCTCCATCACCGTGTTCCCACAGCATCCGTGCTTACACATTTCATAGCACATATACAGTGATTGTTTTTGCTTGCCTGTCTACCCCCAAAGCAAGCTTCCTTGGGTTGGGGAACTCATAAGGTCTGTGTCTTATTCAGGGCTAGCCTTATGGGTATGCAGTCTGTGTAGTCACACAGGGCTGTGCAGTTAGAAGAGCCCTGTGCTTCTAAGGTACTGTTATCACTGTTTTGAAATTCTTATTTTAAAACAGAGTCTGAATTTTCATTTGGTACTGTGCCCACAAATTATGTAGCCATTCTATTCTTATTGACCCTAAAGGTAACCAGAACCTTGCTTAGAACAGAGTAAGAGATCCACAGACCAATGAACAAAAGACAAATGATTGAGTGAATAGCACCCATCATTTATTGAGAGCCTATTAAGTTGTCTAAGAAACTGGGTTAACAGTGGTCATGTACATTGTGCCATCTAAATGTCTGCAGACTTGGGGACAGCTAGCATCAGGAAAAGGAGTATTATGTGAGCAAAGATGAAAGGGGAGAAAATATAGGATCTGTGAGAAAAGTGGGGCACATGGTTTAATTCAATTTAACAGCAAGAGAAGGCATTAGTGAAAGACATGTCTGGAAAGTAAGTGGAGACCAGATTGCAGAGGGAGAGGTGAAAAGTTGAACTTTATGCTGATGATAATGGAGGCCAAGGAACATTTTTGAGTAATAAGGTCTGGGCATGAGAAACATTTTTGAGCTGGCTAATATTTATTTAGCTCTCCAAGAGTATATGGGAAACCTGTTTATCATTTAGGAAAGGAAATTTCCTAAGATTCTATGAAGTCAGTGTTAGATTGCATTTCATGTGTTTCTCCAGAATTGTGTGAAAATCAAATGTCACGAACTTATTTTAACAATTGATATTTTGAAAGCACTAAGAGAGACAAATATTTCAAGAGATCCTTTTTTTGAACCAATAATCAATTTGATTTACAACTTTGGGAAGGCATTGTTTAAAAATTGTGGCTCATCCCTTATTAGGAAGTAGTTGAAAACTGAATAAATTATATTAAGTCTGTGAAATATGAATGTTGTTTCATAAAGAAAAAAAGATAAAGATCGCCATAAACATATTCATATTGGAAATAGTGTCAGCACGTTTCCAGGTGCAGACAACCTGGGTTTCTCATAGAAAGAGATCAGACTGGCCATTCAGCATGAGATACCACCAAATCGCTCCTTGAAAGAGCACGCTGTATGGATATGTTGCGGTGAATCCAGGGAGAAATAAATGGAATTGGATTTTTTTGAAGTCTTATCTGTCCCTAATTCCTTCTTTTACAAGTGAGGAAACTGAGACATAGTGCAGCATGCACCTGGCCAAGGCAAACACAGCCAGTTTGTGGTCAGGCCAGAATCAGGGCAGGACCAAGGCTGGTTGCGTTGAACTCTGAAGATTGCTGCTAACCCCTATGTTCTTGGTGTCAGACACGTTTCTTTCAGTGATTAATGCTGATCATAAATTCAAACATTGCCTTGGAAATCATAAAAATCTAAATCTTTAAGTCCATCTATATGTGGTGTGTGTTTTTTCCCTTCTTTTCTCTGCCATAATGGAATCCAAAATAGGACAAACATGTTTTAGATATTCAAATGGTGCCTAGCCAGCAATTTATAGCTATCCCTATCTAAACATTGTCTATCAAATATCTAAATAGAGATCTGAGTCATTTTTCTTTTCTTTCTGCCAGTAGATAAGCAAATAGAAGGAAAAAATAGCAAGAGAAAAAATAGAAGGAGAAAGATACCATTTGCTTAAAGTAAACTACGTTTTACTATGGCTCTGTGAGATAAGGAAAAAGCATTTTCAGACAGTTGCTCTGGTGATAAATCATGCACAGGAGATTAGAGCTTAAATAGAGATAGGATTGGTACAAGGTGCAGGGATTCTTTCCATAAGGAATAGATCTTATTCCTAACCTTGGGAGGTTGCATGCAGCTCCTTCAGCAAATGTTATTCAACAAATTCAGATGAACAAACATTCTTAGGCCCTTAAAGTGTACCACGCCTTGTGCCAGGATTGGGGATATAGGAAGAAAAGAGGTACATTTCCTATGTTTAGGAGTTCACAGTCTAGTGAGGAGACACAGACATGGTGAGGAGGTAAACAGGCATTCATGATCCAGAATACGTGTTATGATAAACTTGACCTCTGAGTATTAGAATGCAGAGGAAGAGCGTATAGAGCTAGGGAAACCCAAGGTGTTTCCTGTCTTATTTCCCTGTGATAAAACAAAGTGATTCCTTACCCCTCTCCCAATTCTGTAAATTAAAAAAATACATATTAAATGTATTAGAAGACTGCACTATTATACAGTCACAGAAAAATATAAGACCAGAAGTAAAGAGAGGTGTTTCATAGGCCTGACTTCAGCCCTTATTGTTTATGTGACCTTTGGCAAGTCATTAAACTTTTAAGGCTTAGTTTTCTTATCCGTTAAGTGGAGATGATTATGCCTGCCTACATCACAGACTCCTTGTGTTAATCGTTGTCAACAAACTACCAAATGCTATATAACTTAATAGATTTTGTAGACACCCACACACATGTGTGCGTACATGATTATATAGTTCATTAGACAGTAAATAGACTGGCTAACTTTGATGACACAAATGTGTTTCTCATGATTTGAGAGTAGATGTCTTCCACACTGCAACCCAAGTAATTAACCAAAAACATAGATCTGATTTGTCATTTTCCTACTTAAATTCTTTTAATGGCTTGTCTTTACCTACCAATATCCAAACCTCAATATATGACAAGTAAGTCGCTGTAGACTGGTCTCCTTCTTACTTCTTAGTTTAATCTGCCACAACTTTTAAAAAGTGCTTTGTATTTTCATAATCTAAGAGACTGAGACGGCCTCTTTCTTCTCCCTTTCTGCCTCCTGTCCATCGTCCCTTTTTGGTCCCCAGTTAAACTTCTGGCTAGGACACGTTTCATTTCTGCTTGCATTAGGGGCTGTTGTGAAGTACACAGATGATCTGTAACCACATTTGAAGTTTCTATCGATTATGAAGAAATTTCTATTTCATGTATTCCCCTTATCTGTGGAAACCTGGCTAATGCACTGTGGCCAACTAGTAAAAATGGGTGCTAGTACCAAATCTCATATGTCCCTCATTTACCCCCAGTGTCGAAATATCCCTTTCCATCTCACTGGTGGTGAAAGTTTAGGTGTTCTTGTTATTGACGATAATCTTGGAATTATGAAATGTAAAGTTAATTTTTGCTTTTAAAAACTTTGTCTAAATATTTGATGCCAAATATTTGTGTTTGAATAAAATACTCAAAAAGTCCATTCAAAAACCAAGTCATTTGTGATAAACAGTGTTTTCCAGACTTTTTCCATACTGAGCAGTTACATTTCTAGTACAACTCATGTGTCTAAAGGCCACTTTGGGTTATCCTCCTATGCAAAGAAAGTATGCTGTCAAAAGGTGAGTTTAACTCTCCACTTTGAAGAGGCAGAACTGTCTACAGCTTTTCTATAGATACTCTTTTCTTCCCATGCCAAACTTCACTCATACCTTTCTTCCTTTCTTTTTCTCAACTTGCCTCTTTTCCTCTGTCTGGCACTAGGAGCTCAGTAGCACTGCCCTTGTTCTACTGTAGCATACAGACAGACCATCTATCTGCAAAGGCTCCTGTGAACATGGCAACCCATATGTGGATTTTCTGTCAGTGGGGAGAGGGACATAAGAGATTGAAGATTGATTAACTCAGCTCCAAGTCTTTCAAAGGGAATCAAAGGCAAGATCCCAGGCATACACAGAAGCCTCTGGTTCTAAACTGTATTGTATTGAATCATTAGAGGGACTTGTTATGAATTCATTTTCATGGTCATGAATGGTAGGTACTACTGGTTAGAAGGAGCTGAGATTCAGTATGTCCCAATAATCTTGCTACTTAATAAACACAAATGGAGAGAAAAAAAAAAAAAAAAAAAAAAAAAAAAAAAAAAAAAAAAAAAAAAAAAAAAAAAAAAAAAAAAAAAAAAAAAAAAAAAAAAAAGAATAAAGAAAAGAGTAGACCAGGCACAACAGTTTACAAAACCTATCCTGTAAGCTTATTCAAGATCCGGCCTCTGTTCTTTTAGATGATTTGGCCATGCCAAATCAAGGAAGGGGCATGAGAAATTGGCACTAGGACTAATTTTTGCTAGCTGGCCACAGTGCATTAGCAAGGCTTCCACAGAAAGGGGAATACGTGAAATAGAAATTTCTTGATAATCAACAGGAACTTCAAATATGGTTACAGCTGACCTGTGTGCTATTCTAGAGGCGAAATTACTGTGGGCATTGGGCAACCAGAATTTTCTACAAAATGGCTCAATATACTATATTTTGTAGCTTTTATGGAGCAGGCATCAGCCATTATTTCTAAGTGCCCAGGCTGTAGACCTCTCTAAATTCTTATGCCTAATTTCATACAAATAAAGAAAGTACCTCTAGAATATTATAGACAATCCAGATATTTTGAGAACCAGCTTTCATCAATAGTAACCCAGATCTAGTACATGTTAGGTACTAGAGAAATATGTACAAAGCTGGGTGCAGTGGAGTGTACCTGTAGTCCCAGCTTCTTTGGAGGCTGAGGGAGGATCATTTGAGCCCAAGAGGTCAAGTCCAGCCTGGACAACATAGTGAGGTCTCATCTCTAAAAAATATAAAAGATAAAGAAATATATGCAACCAGCTTGAAGTTGTTTTGAAAATTAATTAAAAGAGATAGCCTAAGACTCAAGGCAGGGGTTGAAAAGCAGCTGGAGCTTGCTTTGGAACTTGATCCAAGCTTTTCAAGTCCTTGGTGTCCCATTAGGGTTTTCAGATTTTTCTCTTAGCTTGTGAGATACTGATTTTTATCTTAGCTTGTAAGATACTGAATTGATTATTGTACATATAGCTAACTAAAATGCCAGTATTTTTACCAATAAAAAACTCATTTCTAGCATTCATCGTGCTAAAAAGCCTCTGATGTTAATGGGCAATAATGATAGCTAAAACCATTGGTAGTAATTTCCTATGAAGTTTGGCTTTAAACTAAATATTAGCTGACCCCTGTCTTGTAAATAACTGACTACAGCAACTGATTGTCTCTACAGTATGGTTTAAACTAATCTACATCAAAAACCTTATGATAAACTAGATTACAGACAGTATAGTACTCTGGGTTCAGAAGATACAGCAAACAAACAAATCCTCCTTAAATTCCTATCTGCCCTGGCCAGACCTCTTTTTTCCTTTATTACCCACCCTTCACACGTCACATTTCATTTCTTGCACACCCTAAGTTTTTAGCAGAGCTAATTTCAGGGCCAGACTTCTAAATAGGGGTAAGGGTTAATTTGTCTAGCTGAAGGTCTTTTTTCTCCAAATTATACATTTTTAGAAAAGCTGTTATATTTTCTGAGATCTCATTAACTTTAAAGATCACATCATCTTTAAAAATATAAATATCTGGAAGAGTTAAGGGGCCATCAGTACTTATTCATTCCATCAAGTTTAGTGAAAGTGGTTTGGTGGAAATTAATGTGAATTAAGTGTTTACCTCTTTCTCCCCATGCTGAGCTGGGCAAGTGGGCAAGGGGGTAAGCCAGAACAGGGGCCGGGGACCTGGGGGCCATGTGGAGTATGGTATCCTGAAGTCTGAAGTATCCTGTCTGAAGAGATCAGAGTGAACAAAGCAGAATGGACAATGTGAGCTATGTTCTTGAGGAGACATAGAAAGAACCTAGAAAACTGCCTTGGTAAGGTCTCACCAGGACAGTTTGCTTTGTGGAGACTAGGAACTTCCAATTGAATGCTGTTTCACAGCAACATTTTTGTTCATCAGGTTATCCTCAAATGCAGACTTATGCAAGCTGATTATAATAGAGCAATTAGAACTTAGAAGATGATTCTGTGTTTGGAATACAATGGTGCGCTTGAGTCTAAGTTATATATTTTCAATGGATTGGTATATTTCTTGCTCTTGAGTAGCCTAGGACCTGAAGGCTGGCCACTCTCAATGAGAGTCAGGACAATACTGAACTGGATTTATGAAATGGAAAGTCCAAATGATCATATCTCTGTATTAAACGGAAGCAACAGGAAATGCCAAGATGACATGGGGAAGGCTACATTAATAATAGCAATTGGCTGTAGCCTATGCCTGGTACCTCTACTCCAAAGCCTGTTCTCTTCCATACTAGCAAATGGATGGAGGATGGACATGTAGGAAAAATGGGGTCAGGGAAAGGAGTTTAGAGGCTTTTTCAATGGACCAGATGAGAGAAAATAGTATCTATGTTGGGACCAATGAAGTTGCAGAGAGGTAGACAGATTCAGAACAGATATTAAAGGTAGAATGAACAAAATTTTATTGTGGTTTGGATGTGAAGGGTGGGTAATAAAGGAAAAAGCAATTAACTCTGACTTTTAGATTTTCAACTTGAGCAACCAAAGTGGATGATAGAGCATTTTGTGAAAGGGGGAGCAGTTTTAGGGGAAAAAAAGAGGTTTGGCCAGGGCAGATAGGAATTTAAGGAGGAAATTGAGAGAGAATTTTGTTTTGGCTTTATTTTTTAGAGGCATATTAGACATACATGTGAGATGACAAGTCGGCAGAAAGGTAATCCTGAATCAATGTAATATTCTTATGAAACTGCCAAGTCAAATTTGTTTCAAAATGTAATCCTCAATAATTGAAGATGGATATGCAGTATAGAACTTTTGGGGTAAGGCAATTACATTTTGGAGAATGTCTTGAAAACATTATGGTTTGAGTCTTAGAGAAGTTTGTGGTAAACCATTCTTTCTGACAGTAGTTTTGTAACAGGGTATATTGTCCACTGAGCCTTTATTCTAGTACTTTAGACAAGACAAGAGGTTTTCAAACATCTTTTTTAAGGCTTTTTCTGGATCTGTCACCTCACTTAGAAAACTTTAACTTCTAGGAACCTGAATAAAGACTATTTGTATTGAAGTTCATTTTACCTATTTGTGAAATGACCTCCGTGGTCTAACCTGGAAACCTATTTTTTTCCTTATAGCAGTTTTAATTTTATTTTTTTAAATGAAAAAATATGTTATAAATCTCAAACAATCCATTTAAATAAGCTTTGGGAACATAGCCTGCTAGTAAAAGGGAGACTGTCTGTACTTCCTTTTTGTTACTTCTCAATCCAATTTTCAGTTAGAAAGAACTTGAAGGAGAAGACTATGTGGAAAGGATTCAGCTGTGTATCCAGCCAGCATTTTAATTGGAGTGTGAATCATATTTAGATAGAGTAGAACTTGATATAACTCAGGTTCTTGGAAACAGGAACATCTGTGTTGGAGATTTTAGACGTGAGAGGCTCAGGACTCCTGCATTACACATCCCCAAAAGTACCACGCGCAGTGAGAATTATATCTCTTAAAGTTGTGCAACAGAGAGGCCCTGGACATTTCCAAAATGCCATTGTACAAACAAGACATAGATGAAGTAGCGTGGAAAGGACTTGAAATGTAATATCATGTAAGTCTAGATCTCAGTAACGCTTTGCTACCACCTAGAGATATAGAAGATTAAGTTGGCCAGATTAGGAACAGATGCCCGCAGACCATCTCCCTGCCTTTTATTTCTTGTATTTAGTCACCCATTCCCTGTTGCTTCTTTCTTCCTAACACTTCCTTCATCATTCTTTCTTCTCCAGAAAGAAAAACCTTTGGCAATTAGGCCAATCTCACAAAATAAGTTCTGAGTAATACACAGTTTATCTTTTTAAGCTGGTTCTCCCCCTGCCTCAAATGGTAGGAATTTCTCAAGGTCAAGTCTGTTGCCCTTTCCTTTTCTCCCTTTCAATGAGCCAATCTGACTCCCATCTTTAGCAATGATTTTCATATTGGGGACCCATAAATTTATGTGTTCCCCAATAAAACATAAATTGGGGGATTAGGACAATTATTCCCACCAGGAACAGACTAGGGCAACTGTGCCCCACTGGGAACATTTGGCAACATCTAAAGACTTGATGGTCTTGACTTGGGAGGAGAGAGGAGGAGGCTATTGGCAGCTAGTGGGTAGAGGCCAGGGCTGCTGCTAAATACCCTACAATGCATAGAATGGTCCCCACAACAAAGAATTATTCAGTCCCCAAAGTCTGTAGTTTTGAAATTGAAAAACCGACTTTATTTCTGTAAATACCTAGGGGCTTACACTCTCATGTTTCTTTCCGCCTCCTGTCTCCTTTTTCTGCAGCTGCTGTCTGCTTTGCTAGTCTAGACAGAAAACACAGTCTCTGAACGGGTTTACCCAATAAAATGCACTTACATCAGACATTCTTGGGTTTATTGTATTTCACTGAAAATGTCTTAAGAATCAGAGAATCTTACTGCACAATGCAGCTTTTCTCTTTATCTGTCTCATCTTTGTTCCTATCCTGTTCCTTTTGGATTACCCTACAAAAAAACTCTAGATTGTTCTCTGTCTAATGGAAAAGCAACTTTCTTATCTGAGACTTTGGCATCCACTGATTTCTGAAGACCTGGTCGGGGGGGGGTGGTGTTGATTACTACTAACACTTATCAAGACATTTTTCAAAATAAGATAGTCATATTCCTAAGGTAATTTCTGATGTGTAAAATCTCTTTGTTTTTCAAACATACAATTTTAAATTACTTTAAACCTTATTGTTTTCAAAATGCTTTCTACTTGTGAGATTAAAAAGTTTATTAATTAGGGTATAGATTCAGTTGCCCAAAACAGAGATGTATAATTACAAGGCCTTAAACGAGACAGTTTAGTTCTTTCACTCTTAAACACCTAAGCTAGTATGGCAGCTCCATCCTGGGAAAAGCAGAGGCCCCAGGGCAGCCCTTCTCAGCGTAGTCCACAATGACTCTCTACCATATCCTCATTCCACTGGAGGAAGGGGGAAAAAGTGAAAGCCATGGCCCTTGCTTTTAGTTTATTTTTTTATTTTTAATTTTTTTTTCTTGGATCTTGCTTTTGAAGGTAGGACCTGGAAGTTCTACATTACTTCTATTCCCATCCCACTGGCCAGAACTTAGTCATATGGCCACACCTAGGGGTAATGGGTGGTTGAGAATGTAATTTCTATTCAGACTTATTGTATGTGTAGCTAAAACTCAAAAGCCTTCTTCACTGGATGAAGAGGAGGATGGCTGCAGTGGAACAACTAGAAACGTCTGCCTCAGAGGGGACTTGGCTTCAGGAATACCTGAGAACAATGGGGATACCTGTGTAAACTTTATCTGTGTCTTCTTGATTCTTTATAACATTTCTCCTCCATGCTTCTGCCACAACTTGAATCCCTTCCTTATGGAAGGGATGTAATATATTATTACAGTCAATTCCTATCTGTCTTATTATAATTCTCCTTGCCTCACTCCTTTGGACAAACTCTTGTCTTAAAACAGATCCTTATACTACCAATAAGAGTCCTCCAACTCTTGACCTCCACTTCTTTTTAACATGTGACTTTCCTCTTTCTTGAGTCTTTTCAGACTGTAGAGATGTATCTCTTCTCTGAACTTGAATAACCAGTACAGGTTGCACTATGCAGTTTCACAGTGATAGCTTATGTGCATGTATGCATGAAGTGCATATGTGTTGGGGGTTGGGGAAGGCTGTTTGTGAGGATGTTGGGAGTGAGTGGAAGTGAATGTGGAGAAGTAGGAAGGACCTATGGACACAGAGACAGTATCAAACACTCCTGGGATGAGGGACTCAAGAATTTATACTGGAAGAAATGCTAATTAGAAAAGAGTAATCAGGCAGATTGCTCTTTGAGCTCAGTGAATACTTGCTCAGTGCTAAGGTAAATCTTAACGATATTCGAAGCTCAGGACAAATATGTAGAGACCTTGAATTACATAGTAGTAGCAACAGTGACGAAATATTAATTGATCTGCTTGTTTTCCTATTTAGAAATACTTAAGAAAGTAATTATGATATTTTAGAATTCCAAAGAGGGATATTGATTAATAGCCTGGCTAGGATTCCCTAGAGAGGGACAAAAGCGGAGACGAACAATAGGATGTCTAAAGAGAGAGAAAAAAAACTGGTTTCTTTTTCTTCTTTCCTTCCTTCCTACTCCTCCTTCCACCCCACTTTGCTGAGGCGGGCTATGACCTCTAGCCTTTCTAAAGCACAAAAAATTGCTCCCTCCTGTCCGCATTTTAGGAAACTGAACTTCTTCCAACCAGATTCAATTTTTGCTCTCCATCTTTAGGTCATGCAGCCTTTATCTCATTTCATCATATCAACGTTCTCAGTTTGAATTTAAACTTTAATTACCCTAAGATTTAGATATGTTGTGGTGATGAAATGGGCCTGAGAAGAGGCCCTATGTATGAGGGGCTCAGGAGCCTCCATAAAGTGTAGGTAAGAAAAAAATAAACCCTAAAGAAAATAGTGTCGTCCACTTCTTGTTCAGGGCCAGAAGACTAGGGTTGGAGAAGAGAAGTGATTTTGATAGGTACAGACTGCAAACCAGCCCGACCCACAAAGAACCATGCCTGAGTCTTAGAATGAATTAGATACAGTAAAAGTATAGGTAAAGAAACTGTCTCCCTAAAAATCTCTGTGGTACATTGGGAGCTCAAGCTATAGCAGCGTTACTCTGCAGACCTGCAGCAGCAGCAAAAGATGCTGCTAGTAACTTTAACAGAAGCCATTTCAGTGCTTATGAAGTCGGTCACGAGCAGCCTTAGGTAGGTGGCATATTAGTGGGTCTTGGTAATGTAGCAGCCACATTTGGCATCAGCATTGGTAAATACAGAGGCATCACCTCTGAGCTCCCAGCAGAAGAGGAAAATCATGGAAGACCAAAGTAACCAGAGTAACTAATTCATAAGCAAATGTAACACATGCCCTTGGGCCATGGTTTTCACAGATAGGGTTAGAGTGGGTCGGTTGATCTGAAGTTAGCCTCAGGCTCTCTGGGTTAGAGACTGTGGCTAGATTGCTGGACTTCTGAGGCACTTAAAACCATCCAGCCTAATCCTTTTCTTTGATAGAGGAGGAATCCTTGACACTTGAAAAGTTAATTATATGCTCCAAGTCAGAGGGAGAAATTAGACCCCGAACTTAGGTCTTCTGATTCTTAGTCTGGTGCTCGATACTAAACACTAAATAGTTATTTTATTAAACATAAGTCTTTTTTGACGAAAGCTTCATTTTCAGATGTATTATTCAGATTATTTGTGAACAAAAAGGTACTGAAGAAATGCTGGTTAGAAAAAAAGTCCTCCATACTTGCTGTAGGATGGACAAGTCTCACAGTCCCACACAGGCATCCCTCTTCCCTAACCCAGGTCATGAGTTATGTTCTTGGATTTTGACTTAGGTTAGCTCTTTCCCAGGGAGCTCTGTAGCCCAGCTCCTGCTACCAAGCCTCTCAAGAGAAGCAAGCGTGCCTAGGTCTCTGGCGAGCACAATTAGGCGAAAACAGAAACATCTATTTAGGTTAGTGCAAAAGTAATTGCGGTTTTGCCATTACTTTTAATCTTAGCTCTAGCTGTGGAAGTTGGAAGTCCTGGGCTTTGAAGAAAGATGGCATTGATGGAGGAAGTCTGGGCCTGCAGCAGCAACACCTCAGTGGGGTATTGACAGGAGGAGGGACCTGGGAGCAGTGACAACAGGGAGTCTCAGTCCATGTCTTCTACAGAGGAGGATAGACTATGGTAGCTTTCCTTATCTTGCTTTTTATTCTATTCCCTGCCTAGGCTGTTCTATTGCCTTTCCCTTCTATCACCCTTTGATCTCTTACTTAGTTCTAAATCTGAGACAAACCATTCCAATAGGATACATCCTTTTTTTTTTTTTTTTTTGCTTTAAGTTCTGGGGTACATGTGCAGATCATGCAGGATTGTTGCATATGTACATACATGGCAAGGTGGTTTGCTGCTTCCATCCCCCTGTCACCTATATCTGGCATTTCTCCTGTTAGCCCTCCCCAGTCTCCCCACCCCCCACTGTGCCTCCCCTAGAACCCCCCCAACAGATCCCAGTGTGTGATGCTCCCCTCCCTGTGTCCATGTATTCTCATTGTTCAACACCCACCTATGAGTGAAAACATGTGGTGTTTGGTTTTCTGTTCTTGTGTCAGTTTGCTAAGAAAGATGGTTTCCAGATTCATCCATATCCCTACAAAGAACGTGAACTCATCCTTTTTTATGGCTGCTTTTTATTCATTTAAAATTGCCGTAAAGTACAGAATTTTCACTGGCAAGAAGCTTAAAGTTCTAAAAAAAATTATAAAACAAAAATTCATGTCCTTAAAAAGGTCAAGCTGGAGGGGCAAAATATGTACTTGCAATCAAAAGTATCCTGGGTACAAACTAGTATAATGTCTGGTAGGCACTATTTTTTCAATACATTTCTAAAATGCGATGCTGTGCTTATAGGCACTCTCTTATTTTGTTTTTATACTCCTTGTATGTGGTTTGTAATTTTTTAACAGATGTGGAAATTGACGTTAAGAGACATTGAGAAATTTACCCAAGTTCACACACAGCAAGCAAGTCCTGGGACTACAATTCAAACTTCAGTATTCACAGAGATCTTCCACCACCCTCAACCTGAGTGCATTATAGTTGAGGACCACAGACATTAGTGGCAATAATAAGTATGTGCGTCCTGGAAGAAAAGAAGTGTGCAGTAAGCTTTGAGGATTGTGAAACTTTCTCCTAGCACCCATTATGTGCCTACTGGCTGCTTTTACATATCTTATTTAGTTCTAACAATCTTATGTAAACAAATATTTCAATTTTCACCTTATTGATTAAGAAACTGAAGATTGAAGAATAAAATTAAGCATGGATGGTCCTGCAACTACTAAGGATCGATGTGGATTCCAACGCAGTCTGCCCCGAAATGTGTGACTTTCACAGAGGTGACAGAGAGGGAAGCCTGGAATTTCAGCTGAGAAAACCCTCAGGAACGTTAGTACCAGGGTAGAGAAATAAGTCAATTATACAAAGACTGAAAGAACAACTTGATAAAGGCGAAACACTGTGACCAAAAAGGGAGAAGTAAGGAAAGAGAGTGAAGCATTGGGAGAGGAAGTAATGGATAGGTCTTAAACCAAAGTAGAGGAATTGGGACTTGATATTCCTGGCCTAGGGAATCTACTGCATGGTCTCTGGCAGGTTGTGACAGGCTAAGGTGATGGGCTGAAAGATGGTTAACTCTCTGTGTACCAGAAGGAAAAGAGGAGAGTGACTAGAAACTGGGAAGTTTTCTCCCGTGTCCCCAAATTAATGATGATGGTGACAGCTGTCTTTCTGGGAAACTGTCTATGCACTCAGCTCTGATCTATGCACTTTACATGTATTTACCGTCTCAATATTCTCAATTAGTTTAGGAAGTACTATTATCATCATCCCTACGTATAGACAAAGAAAGTGAGCTTCCAAGAGGCTAAGGAACACAAAACAATTAAGTGGTAGGGCCAGAATTTAAGGAGATCTTTGGGACTGCTCAGAGCATAAGCTTTCTCGTATACCATCCTGCTTCTCACTGCTCTCCCTGTTACTCAGTAGCAAGGGCACAGCTTGCCAGAGTATCCTCATCAGCACAGCTTCCTACATGAAACCATTTAAGTGCAGCTGAAAGAAGCAGCAGTAGTGACTGCGAACACTTCTCTTGTCCCAGATGTTTGGCTGTCCTGTACATGTGAGCACAAGATCAGATGTTAATTTCTCTGCCTGGGCTAAGGAGTTCTTGGCATGAGATGTTTCAGGCTGAGCTTGAGATTTAAACAGGCTATTCTGGGCTTGATGGATGGAGACTTTCTTTGATAAAACCATAGCTTATTAAAAGCTTTAGTAAAGGTGCTAATTGTGTACAACTTACCTGCAGAGGTTTCCCTTTCATAAATATTCTCTTTTCCCTCAAGGAAATTGACTAGCCCTTCTGAGAGCCAAATTTCATTGCATAATGGCAGAGACTTTAAAATACATCAAAGAGTGTGTCAAACTTTTCCACTCTCCTAACTGCAGGGGAACTAAATGGAAACCCCTCGGGAGCAGAGGGTGGGGTGAGGGATTGGAAAAGAGTAGGTTAAGAGCAAGACATTTCTTTGAAGCTTCGTGTTTCATCTTAAGAATTTGTGTGAAGTTTCCATTCCCACAAAAGACATCTGTGTTTTAAAATTAAAATGTTTTCCTAAAACATGGGGGTTGCGAAATAAAATGTTTTTAGAATTAGAGAGAGGCACCGTGATAATCCAGAAGTTTCACGTCTTCCCCAACATAGCATCTCTTAATCCCACAGTCGGCGAAATCCATGTGAGATACCCAGACATAACAATTTGCAACTAGATCTCTGTGGCCACGGGAATAGACTCTTCCAATCCTGAGCTTTGTCTGTTGGCAAACATAGTCAGCAGTTCATAACTCACTCAAATGTCATGCACAAGAACAGCTGCACCATGCAGAGATGAAGTTTGTAATCAAATATACCATCAGGGCTCCTGAAACACCTGAAGGTTAGTATAGTGTAGTGGTTAAAGACAGAGCTTTATACTTAAAGAAACAGTGTTCCAATCCCAACTTGGCTGGTAATAGCTGTAGTACCTAGAGTTAATTTAGCCATTCAGAATGGTTAAATCCATGAGTACGCATTATAGTGTTTAGAAAAATGCATGCCATATTTTAAATGCTCAATAAATGATAGCTTTAATTATAGTTAATTGTAAAACCACCAGATTTATTTTTGAATGTAGAACTTAATGTATAAAAGTAGTACAAATTATGATTGCTTATTAACGGAAAAATAACCTTTACACACAGAAAATATTTGATTATCTATTAGGTTTGGAAACCTGAAATAAAATTCTGGGTTAAATTTTTTTTTCTAGGTTAAAATTTAAAAAATGTACACCTACATGATGCCTGCCCTCTAGGGCATGGAAAGAAAAATTGTGATGCAGAAAATCACACAGAAAGGTTATGGAAAAGCAATCAATGAACTAAAGCGATTCTCTATCTCTTAGAAAAGTATCAAATTATTCTTATACACTAGTCTGGATGTCCAGTACTTGAGAAACAGCATAAAATTTAAGGAAAAGATGAATATATGAATTCTCAATGAGACTGAAAAATAGTAGCAAAATCTGAAAACTGAATAATCAAGGAACGCCAGTCAAAGGAACATTTATTATAATAATTGAATAACATAAAACATAATAAAGTCCCTTAGACACAGTATTCTGTTCTTGGGCTAGTGAGGGGTGTGGACTTTTTAATTTTTCAATCTACAAAAACGTATGGATTCATTGATCTAGCTGTTGTGTTACACTCGGACTAGAATGTGTCAGTGTGCATTCTCAAGGAACCTGCCATGGGAGCCTGTGGCGGTGTGTTTCCTTCCTCTATGATGGAAACACACTAGTCCTATCCTTTGAGTTCCTTCCTATTCCTTACTTATTAGAGCTGTGATTTCTTTTGTTAGGTCTCTTGCTAATTGGATAACTATGATGCTGTGAAGACATCACTTCAGAACACCCTTCCACTTCTGAGAAATTGACTTCAGAGGCACTCTGAAATAGAGATACCTAGAGGCAGTTCAGAATTTAAAAAATGTATTGATTAGAGTGACTCCTGCATCTACAGACACACATTTCTTGATTGGATTAACATAGCTTGGTGAGAAAAACAGAAATTAGCGCTTACTAGATTCTCTCTCACCATGGTGTGGCCAGAAAAACCGCAAGGGTTGTTTGGTGACCCACTTTTTAGAGGCATATCATTATCAACTAAAACAAGTATCTGCCCTTTAGGGAGCTGAATCAGATCCAGAGGGCTCCACTAGCTTCCTGCCAGAGGCCCACTTCCAGCCGCTCTCCCCACAGCATGAAAATTTGATCTAACGGGTAGCAACTCAAAGAAAATAATTAATTTCTATGAGTCTTTCATAGTCACACACCGGACACATATTTAGGGAATTGTCATAAAGATTAATATTTAGGGAATTTCCATGAATATTCAGTGAATGGCAGAAAGATCTCCAGATAGCACTCACAGTGTTCTCTGTAAGCTCCTTCTCCATAAGGGACAGATGAGGGGAAGGGGTGGAGGCAGATAAAGATAAAACAGTCTTTCTGTGCAGCCCTCTGAGTTGATGCACCATCTTAGCTGAATGTGCAGGAGTGTAATCCAGGCCAGATGGCTGGCTGTCCTCTCTGATACATCTAATTAGATGTGGATTTATGCTTATTTCATTCATGATACTCGATCTCTAATACTTATAGAGTTGATAGAGCAGGAAGCCCTTGAAGCCTTTTAGTTTTTTCCCATATAGCCCTTGAAGCCAGGGTGAAGGGTAAAACATAACATTATGAATTGTTTTGATGCTGAGATTCGGTGTAGTGTATGTATGTTTGAGGGCCTACAATGAGTACATCCAGGAGATGCATGCTGGCATTTGAAGCTTCATTCTAATTAGTATGAAAAGTAGATTAAGATATTAGCAATTTCTAATTATACTTTTGCTTTTAAATGTTATGTTAACCTTTATATATTTATGACATTAAGAAAAAATTAGACTGTAATCCCACTACTCAAATTCCCAAAATTTATCTTCCTCTCTGACTTCATTCAATGTGTACTTAGGTATATAGATACTTTTTACGTAGATACCGTTATAGTACCTACACAACCTTGGGGTTTTATTTTGTTTAATATTGTTTGATAAAAGCTGCTCTCTGATTCTATTTAGATTGGTGCAAAAGTAATTGCAGTTTTTGCCATTACTTTCAATAGCATAAACTGCAATTACTTTTGCACCAACCTAATACCCAGTGCTCACACTTTTTGTTGTAATTGCCTTGTAATCCTAATTAATGAAGAATTAAAACAATAGTATGGCCAAGATTTTATGGTACCATTTTATTTTGCCCAAAGTGTTTACTTTGGTCAAGTTCCTGATACTCTCTGAGTTTTAGTTTCTCCATCTGTGGAATATACATAATAGGATCTATCTCATAAAGAGTGTGTATAGACTCAATGAGATAACACATGGAAAGACTATAGGGTCTGGCTAACAGTAGGCGTTCAAGTCATGGATATTACTACAATCATGCTAAAGGTAGATTTCACTACCACCATCCACAAAAGGCAGTAATAATACAAGGCTCCTACGTATGCAACAGCTATTTTTGAAGTCTTTTCCTAAGTCTCTATGCTTTGCCTATTGTAAATGTTATGGGTTGCATGTCACCCCCTACCCTGATTGTTAAAGTTGAAGTGTTAACACCCATTAACTCCGAATGTGACCTTATTTAGAAATAGGTCATTACTTAAGTAATTAGTGAAGTTAAGATGAGGCCATTAGGGTGGCCCTAATCCAATTTGACTAGTGTCTTTTTTTCTTTTCTTTTCTTTTTTTTTTTTTTTTTTTTGAGACAGTCTCAGTCTGTGGTCCAGATTGAAGTGTAGTGGTGCGATCTCGGCTCACTGCAACCTCTGCCTCCCGGGTTCAAGTGATTCTCCTGCCTCAGCCTCCCGAGTAGCTGGGACTACAGGTGCCTGCCAGCATGCCTGGCTATTTTTTGTATTTTTTTAGTAGAGATGGGGTTTCACCATATTGGATAGGCTGGTCTCAAACTCCTGACCTCATGATTCGCCTGCCTTGGCCTCCCAAAGTGTTGGATTACAGGCATGAGCCACCATGCCCAGCCAGCTGATGTCTTTATAAGACAATATCATGTGAAGAGACAAGCTCATAGCGGAGATGATGTGAAGACACAGGGAAAAGGCATTCACCTCCAAGCTAAAGAGGGCCTGGCACAGATTCTTCCCTCACAGCCCTCAGAAGAAAACCACCCTGCTAAGACCTTGATTTTTTACTTTTAGCCTCCATGTCTGCGAGCCAGTGAATTACTGTGGTTTAAGCCACCCACTTTGTGGGGAATTTGTTACCACAGCCCTAGCAAACTACCATAGTAAGGCTGTCTTAGTGGCAATTTGAAGAAATGGCTCAAAATTATTTCATTGTTTTATAATGAGAGAACCTATTCACTTACTTAAAACAGAACTGAATTCCAGATCACAGAGTGAGACTAGACCAATAAACACAGTATTTAGGTGAGTTGAATCAAACCTCAGCTATTAAAACATTCACGAAAGCATGTTGCCTGATAACAATATTATCGTGTTAGCCAGCATTGTTACCCCCTCACCTCTCTCCTGTGATATATTTTCTGTATGGTTGCCAGAGTGATATTTTGGAAATGAAAATCTGATCATCCCTCAGTTCTGCTCAATAGCCTCCGGGGGCTTCATGTCACACTGGAAACAAAATTCTAAGTTTAAGAGAGTTTACATAGCTCTACAGGATTTGACCTTTGATGACTCCTCCCACTTCGTTCTTCCTCTCTCATCCTAGCTCTCTCCACTCCAGGTGTGCAGGGCTAATTGTTATTTTCCCAAACTTCCAAATGCCTCCTACTTCAGAATCTTTGCACTTTCTTGACTCTCTGACAGGACAGCTCTTCACCCAGATCTATCTATCTATCTGTCTATCTATCTATCTATCTATTGATCAATCAATCATCTATATCTCTTGCATTAATCTCTCACTCTATTCAGTCCTCCATTCTATTGGTGCTTCCTTACAGAGGCCTTCCCTGGTCATCTTATATAAAATTCCCTCACACTGAAAATAGTACCTGGAACATAGCAGGTATTCAAACACTATTTGGTAAATAAATGCATGAATGAATGAATGACTTCAGACTAGCCCAACCTCATTTGCTCCAGGAGTAACTCTGAGGCATAATTTGTAAAATCATAGAACTAGAAGAGAGTTGAGAAATCAACACCTACCTCCCTGCCTTCAGATGGATGGAATTGTCTGAAACTATAAATGTCACTCATTCATTGCTCATGAACCCATTGCTTATGATTTCACAACATAGAAAATATTAAGAAGGAGAACAGAAAACAAATAGAAGCTTTTACCCATATTGATGATCTTATAGTCTAAATACATGTATACTTAAGAGAATAAAGAATGGCCTGGCGCAGTGGCTCACAATTGTAATCCCTGCACTTTGGGAGGCTGAGGAGGGTGGATTTGAGGTCAGGAGTTTGAGACCATCCTGGCCAACATGGTGAAATCCTGTCTCTACTAAAAACACAAAAATTAGCTGGATGTGATGGTGGGTGCCTGTAATCCCAGCTACCTAGGAGGCTGAGGCATGAGAATAGCTTGAGCCTGGGAGCCGGAGGTTTCAGTGAGCTGAAGTCGTGCCATCCACTCCAGTCTGGGTGACAGAGTGAGACCCTATTTAAAAAAGTTCAAATTAGCAAGTTTATTTAGAGTAGGAAGGCAATAAGAGGATACAACTCCTTGTAGTATTAGGCACTGGTAGAAGCACTCATTGCCAGGGTTCAAATTTCTGGTTTGGCACTAATTAGCTATACTTAGAAAACGTATTCAACTTCTCTAAGCCTCAGTTTTTTCATCTGTAAAATGGGGTTGCTATGAAAACTAAATGCATTATTATTTATAAAGTAGTTAGGACTTGATAAATTGTATGCATAATTTAAATTTGTTAAAGTTTAAGAATAATGTACATCTATATTTCAGCACTGTAAATGTTATTTTCTGCTTGAAAATACTTTTAATATAAATTTATATTGAAGTAGGACACACAACAGAGGAGTGAACAAATTATCAAATTATAGCTCAATATATTTTCACAAAGTAAATTCCTGCATAAATACCTCTCAGACCAGGAAATAGAACATTGCTAGCATCCCAGAGGCCATCCTCCTATTTATTCCGTGTTGCTATGTCCATCCCCAAATTAATATGTTGTCTATTGTTGATTTGTTTTTCTTGTTTTTGAATTTTATGCAAATGGACTAATATAATGTGCTCCTTTAATGTCTGGCTTCTTTAATCATGCTTATTATATTCATTTATGTGATTGCATGTAGAAATGATTTGTTTATTTTAATTGCTCTGTAGCATTCTGTTGTAGGAATGTACCATGGAATATACTATTTTACTGTTGATGGATATTTGAGTAAGTTCTAACTTAGGGACATTATGAATTGGTTGGCTTTGAACGTTTCTGTATATTGCTCTTGATGGATATATGTATTCATTTTTATTGAGTATTTATCTAGAAGTAGAATTCTGGGTCATAGTGAAATGCATACATACAATTCTATTAGATACAGTTTTTCAAAGAATTGCTAATATTGCTTAACGGTGTGTAATAGAGTGGACTATATCTATAACCTATAAGAGGTCTCATTGGCCTAGCACCTCTGTTAACACTTGCTATTGCCAACCTTTTGGAAATTGGCTATTCTGGTAAGTATGTAGCGATTTTTCACTGTAGTTTTAGTTTGCATTTTCTTAATGGATAATACTATGGATCACCTTTTCATGTGCATATTGGCTGTTTGCTCTCTCTCCCTCGGTAGCTTAAGTATTATTCTTCCCGTGAAAGAACAATTCAGCATGGGGTGGCTCTGAAGTGACAGCCAATTGACTCCTGCAGACTTGAACCACTTACAGACTAGGGGTCTCTCTCATGAGCACCGGTAGAGGCCCATCAAGAAGAGCCTGTGAATGAGTGTAAATGGTCAGTGTCTGAGGCCATCAGACTGACATGCTGTTCACACTCAACCTCCAACAATTCAGTCACCTGGTCCTTTTGTGCTCTGCCACAGGTCGCTCAGACCATACATCCCATTACCTTTGGAGGAGCCTATTGTTCCTTGGAATTCAGGCAACATGGTTCCTCTGTTACCTTAGCTCCCTAGTTGGGCTTGGAAAGTTATGATCTCATAGTTTCTTTAGCCTTTTCTCACTGTTAGGGTGAAAGCAACACTATGTTAAATTTTTACATCCAAGGTGGAAGTAGAAATCCTG
The DNA here is from genome assembly GCF_001604975.1 of Cebus imitator. Taxonomy (NCBI): domain Eukaryota; kingdom Metazoa; phylum Chordata; class Mammalia; order Primates; family Cebidae; genus Cebus; species Cebus imitator. The sequence goes on from NW_016107856.1 coordinate 1,968,406, forward strand.
AATTTCAGTTTTTTCATGTGTAGTCAAGTCTATTCACTCCCACTCTTTGCATATAGCATTCCAGGGACTCTAAGTGAGAATCCATGCTATATGCTAGTCAGCAGTGTCTCCAGTCTGGAGTATGCCTTGAACTCCGATGTTCATTTCCAAAGCATCATGAGACTCCCCCAAATTCTGCCATGATTTTTAATCACTTTCTGTTTGACTTCTTGACCCTCTGTTCTAAGGAGCTTAAAAACCATCAGATTCCTCAAGAAAGAACTGGAGATCAGTGTTGAAACTTTTCTGCATCTTCATTCTCTTGGAGATTTGGGCCTTTCAAGTCTGGATGGCTTGCCAGCCAAGAGCTCACACTTTTGTCTTCTCAACATCATAAAATTGCTGAAAGCTTGCTGCCTCTCTGCCTCTTAACCAGCTGTCTTTTGCCTAGCTCCTCAGCTTCCAACCTTGAGTCAAAATCTGACTTTTTCCAAGGAGAAAAGTGACAGGCAGAAAGTTAAGTTTATCTCGATGAGTTTCCTTCTCTCTAGGATATTGTCTTTAGTGGTTATAACAAATTTGACAGCTCTCTGATGCTTTTTAAAAGGTGAGTATTTTTTTTTTTTTAATTTCTGACAAACGATGTCTGGCTTTTCTCATTGTCCTCATTGGGAGCATTAGATTTTTGTTATGCTCCGCCATAGCCAGGAAAGGAAGTTTTGAATGCATTCTTGCACTCAAAGATGTGAAACACAGAAGGAATATTGTCTCACTAAAAAAACTTTTAAAAACTCTCTGGAGGTAACTAGGTTTCAGAATCTACCAGATGACTATTTTCATCATTATTAACAAAAAGATTTACACATCAAATAAATGCCATATGGTTTAGTTTCTTTTTTTTCTAACATGAATTGGCTTTAATAGGGAAATAAATAAGAAAAAGATCAGACTCTTGCTCTTTAAAAAGATGCAGTGATCTTTGGCAGAGCCTCTTGGAGTGAGCTGAAGAAGAAGAGAAAGAAGGGCTGTTTGGTCAGGCCTCGAGTTCTCCAAGCATGTTATCAAATGCAGCTCTGCATACAGATGTTACATGTTCTATGTTAAAATATCTGAAATGTTGAATATAAGTGTAACACAGTGTTTATAACCCTATTTTGTTATATTTAACTTTTAATATACTGTGAGTCTCAAAAACTGAAGATGGCTTGGGTGAGCCCCTCTCATCTTTGAGAAACCCCGGTTCTCAAAGGTTTATCTTAGACCCAATCAAATCTCTCCTATTTGCAATATATGTTCCTTTCCTTTAAAAGAAAGTCCTTCTAGGATATACATACTGTGGTGCAAACAGGCATTTTCTCAACATTTCCACATTTCTGCCTTTAGCTCACAGGAGAGCTGTAGTTTGTTTCAAAGCTGATGCTGACCTGGGTCTTGCACCTGTAGAAGGGAGTAAACCAGGTGACAGGAAATAGCAGATTATGTGTGCATAGCTTTTCTTTTTTTTAGACAGAGTCTTGCTCTGTCACCAGGCTGGAGTGTAGTGGCATGATCGTGGCTCACTGTAGCCTCCGTCACCTGGGTTCAAGTGATTCTTCTGCCTCAGCCTCCAGAGTAGCTGGGACTACAGATGCATGCCACCGTGCCCAGCTAAGTTTTTGTATTTCAGTAGAGACAGGGTTTCACAATGTTGGCCAGGATGGTTTTGAACTCCTGGCCTTGTGATCTGCCCACCTTGGCCTCCCAAAGTGCTGGGATTACAGATGTGAGCCACCATGCCTGGCCAGCTTATTCTTTTTATTCGATGGTGATATTGAGGCAAAATAAAGTGAGGTTACGTTTCTTGGTTCAAATAACAAATTTACATCTCAACAGGAATACAAATCAGCTACTATTCAGAATGATTACTTAGCTAAATACATTTTAAAGGCAAATACCATTGCACAAATGAACAGTATAACTGTGTCCTTTTTAATTCAAGTATCTCTGGATTAGCAAAACACCAGGGTCTCCCATAGGCCAAACTGCCTGGGGTGCTCAACACTCAACAGGTGCTGCTGCTGGTTTAGTAAAACAGAGATGTCCAATTCTGGTGGATGACTGAGCCCAAACAGGCAAATTTCACAACTTTGCTATCTGTTGTCAACTAGATGAAAGGAGTGATGGCAGAAATGGTATCCTGTAACCTAACTGCCCTACCCTAATCCATTAAGTTCTTGTTGTATTATTAACTCTGTATTTGTGAAAAACTCATTGTGAGGGAAGGAGAAAAATATACAAATAACTAATCGTAGGTCAATACATGCAATGGAAGTGTCCCAGTGGCTGAAGTGGCCATGTGGAAGAACCAAAGTGGCAAAGGAAATGAAACAAATAGAAATGACTCAGACATGAGCATCTGGGTAGATGGTATTGCCCAAATGGAGACAAAAAATGCAAGAAGTAAGAGACGAAGCAGGACTTATTCAGCACTGGGAATGGCGTGGTTAACAAAGCTGCAGGGCATATGAATGGAAATGTTTAGTAGGCAGGTGGATGGATCTGTGGCTCAGATGTAGATCTGGACTAAAACTGGAGATTTGTGAGCAATGAACATAGAGGAAAAAGTTGAAGCTATGGAGGAAGATGAGACTTTCAGAGAGAGCAGATAAAGTGAGGGTAATAAAGGGTCGAGGATGCATGTTTGGAAGAAACAAAGGAACAGGAGTAGGGAGCTAAAGAAAAGTCTGCTTTCTTGGCCGGGCGCTGTGGCTCATGCCTGTAATCCCAACACTTTGGGTGGCCGAGGCCAGTGGATCACCAGAGGTCAGGAGTTCGAGACTAACCTGACCCACATGGCAAAACACTGTCTCTATTAAAAATACAGAAATTAGGCAGGTGTGGTGGTGCATGCCAGTAATCCCACCTACTTGGGAGGCTGAGGAATGAGAATTGTTTGAACCCAGGAGGGTGGAGTGCAGTGAGCCAACCAGGATCCCACCACTGCACTCCAGCCTCTAACAAACGAGTGAGACTGTCTCAAAACAAAACAAAAAGAAAAGTCTGCTCTCTCAACCCAGGAAAGAGGCTGGGGTCCTGTCCAGGGAATCCTAGGAGGTAGCTACCCAGACATATACTGATTTCTCCCCATCCTCCCCTTTCACCCTCCCACCCTCAATACCACACCTCGTCTTCCCACTCCCATAGCTCGTTCTCTAACTCCCCCTTTGTCCCCCTCCATGTTACATGCATCTCTTGCTGTCCTTTCCAGATGCTGTTTGCCTTTATCTGCTTGCACTTGCCTCATTCACTCAGGATATCCACTGGCTGAACTGCCTGTCCCAGAGGTTTTTCACCTGCCTTGCTTTCTGGTCTTACCTTGTTTCTAATCCTGCTTTCTACACATCTGGCCCGTGACACTCGCTGTAGAACTTGGACTGTCTAATCTACAGCTCTACTGATTGCTGTTTTAGTTTGGGTGGCATAGTACGCATGTGCACACGTGTTATGTGTATGTGCATTTGTATATTTTATTTAAAATAGCAGAGACTAAGTATGACTATTGTGGGTTTTTTTTTTTAATGGAGTTTTGTTTTGTGGCCCAGGCCAGAGTGCAGTGGCACGATTTCAGCTGACTGCAACCTCTGCCTCCCAGGTTCAGGCGATTCTCCTACCTCAGCCTCCCTAGTAGCTGGGATTACAGACGCCCACCACCACACCCAGCTAATTTTTGTATTTTTAGTAGAGACAAAGTTTCACCATGTTGGTCAGGCTGGTCTCAAACTCCTGACCTCAGGTGATCCACCTGCCTCGTTCTCCTAAAGGGTAGCTATTACAGGTGTGAGCCACGAGGCACAGCAAACTATAGGGGTTTTTGTAAATAGTAATCACCATTTTCATTTTCTCTCTATATGATTGTATTTTTTGTGTCATTTCCCACCTTTAAGTATAGGCTATTGTCTGTTTGAAAAACATATTACAGAGCAAACTGTTTCTTTTTTTTTTTTTTTTTCTTGTGGTAAAATTCATCATTTTCTCCTCAGTCTCTTATTTTCAATCATGTGACTTCTGATTTCCCCCTTGCGCATTTACCACTGACATCAGTGATATGAATAAACATGACATTATGTTTTTGTGTGGTTTATGTATCTGCTTTTGCATCTGCCTATGAACTGTTAACTTCAGACTTCATGATTTGCTTTAGAGGGTAACTTGGTTAGAGTGAAAGCCCTTTTTCTCATGAATTGATGTATCATTTTACTTTTAAAAGCTTTTTTTCCATCAACAGTCATCCATTTGACTATTCATTCCTTCAACAAGTATGTCTTGAGTATCTACTGTCTTTGTATGTGTGTGAGCATTTGTGGTGTATTCTTACACTGACTTATTTGAACTTAAGAATCATGAAGAAGATGGGGCCAATAATTACCTTATTGAGTAACTGAGCTGGAGGACATGAAGTGACTATCCAAGGTTCACACAGAGAGTTATTGCAGATAATGCCAAAACTCACTTCCCAAGCCTCCTTTCCTAGTGTTCTTTTCAGGAAATGAGGTCTACAACCTAAAATGTGAGTCAGAAAGGTAACACTATGGACTTCTTCCAGGGTCTCAGACTAACAACAACAATAGTAATTGATACTGTTTGGCTCTGTTCCCACCCAAATCTCATCTTGAATTGTAGTTCCCATAATACCAGGTGTTGTGGGAGGGAGCCAGCAGGAGGTAATTCAGTCATGGGAACAGATACCTTCATGCTGTTCTTGTGTTAGTGAATGAGTTCTCATGAGATCTGATGGTTTTATAAGGGGCTTTTCCTTCTTTGCTCGGCACTTCTTCTTGCTGCCATGAGAAAAAGAACATGTTTGCTTTCCCTTCTGCCTTTATTGTAAGTTTCCTGAGACTTCCTCAGCTCCGTGAAACTGCAAGTCGATTAAACTTCTTTCCTTTACAAATTACCTAATCTCAGGCAGTTCTTTACAGCAGCATAAAAATAGACTAATACAATAATAATGACAAAAATAATAAAAAGTCAGCTAACATTTACTGAATACTCGTTATGTTCCAGGCACAGTGAAAACACTATTACGTTATTCCATTTATATTTCATTTGACATATAAAGAAACAAGACTTTGAAAATGTAAACAATTCTGCAAAAGTTCTTGGCAGAATTGAGAGTAAAAACATTAAATGAATGTCTTAACAAGAGTTATTGAGCAGTAATGATAATGAGTCATTATCCTGAGTAATGACTCAAGATAAGGTCATGGATCATAGCTAGAAGGATCACAGCTGCTGTGGTCTGAATGCGTATATTCCCCCACTTCCTAAAACTTATGTTGAAATGCTAACCACCCCCGCTTTCCCATAAAGTGATTGTTTTAGGAGGTGTGGACTTTAGGGGTGATTAGGTCGTGAAAGTGGACCCCTCATGAATGGGATTAGTCCACCTATGAAAGAGGCCCCAGAGAGTCACCTCACCTCTTCCACCATGGGAGGACAGAGTGAGAAGATTGCTGTCTAAGGAAGTGGGCCCTCACCAAGACACCAAATATGCCAGCACTTTAATCTTGGACTTAGCCTCCAGAACTGCGAGAAATAAATTTCTGTTGTCTATAAGCTACCCAGTCTATGGTATTTTGTTATAGCAGCCCTAATGGCTAAGACAATAGGTAACAACAAGTGTTTGTGTGATACTGTATGAGGGTAAATCTATATCAATTGGGCTTTGACCAGGGAAAGAGAAGCAGCAGTGTATCTATCTGTACCTGTGATGTCTGCATCTATGTCTATCTATATTATCTATATCTATGTCAACAGAAATTCATTTTAAGGAATTGGCTTATGTGGTCATGATGCTGGAAAGTTTTAAATCTGTAGGGCAGGCCCACTGGCTGGAAACACTGTAGCTCAACACTGTAGGTCACAGGCAGAATTTCTTCTATTTTTGGGAAACTTCAGTTTTCCTCTTAAGACCTTTCGACTGATTGGATGAGGCTCATCGAGATTATGGAGGATAATCATCCTAACTCAAAATCAACTCACTTCTACAAAATAGTTTCACAGCAGTGGCTTGATTTGTATTTAATGAAATAACTTGTATTTCATGTGTCAAATTTACACATGAAACGTACCATCACAAGTGCTTTATAGTTAATGAAGTGCTTTCACGTCTCTTATCACTTTTAGCTACCAGTAATGAATAATACATGGTCCTCCCCTCAAGGTACTACAGTTCTATTGGAAGACAGAAATATGTAATTATAGATCAGTTTTAGAAATGTTATAATAGAGATATTGCAAACTACTATGGGAATATGGAGAAATAATAACTTGGAGGCCTTTAAGGAGGAAGATGGAATTAGAAAAAACAACCATTTTAGCATTGTGCTAAGATTTTACATCCATTAGTTTATTAAATTCTTAAAACTCTGCGAGTTTAGGTGGTATGATTCCCATTTTACAAATAAGGAAATGAAACTAAGAATGACCCAGCAGCTTTCCAAACATCTCATAGCTTGTAATTTGCTGAGTTAGGACTTGAAAACATTCTGATGTCAAAATCTATACCTTTTCTATTGTGTTATCACAGAGTCTATTAAACTCATCAGTAAACTTCTAATACCAATGAACAGAGTGCCCTCCATGTGGCTGGCCCTCTTTTGATGTTAATTGAATTATGTCATTGAGTAGAATTGGATGGGGAACTGAACTGAGCAATCACTGAAAGGTGGCAGATAGGTCTAGAGAACTATCTGTTACCCTTGCTTACTTGGAGACTTTTGTATCCCCTATCTCTATGTCTCATCTTTGCAGTGAGAGTTTGAAGATGATGTTGAAATTTATTTCAGTTATTAAAGGTTATTTTTCCATGAATTGGCTTCCCTGAGGTCACACAGCTAGAGGATGACATTATAATGAAGTATTTTCACTTGATTTTTATTATAAAAATGCCCCACATATAACCAGAGATAAAAAGGCAGTAAAATACATGCAACAACAACAAAAAAATACCATGAAGGAAAGAATGAGTAAAATGTTTTTCAATTGTCATTACTGTTTCCTCGGGAAAGCAAAGGCAAAGTAAAATCATAATAGGAACACAATGAGCTGTGATTTATTTTTCGAGTGATATTGATTTCAAATGTTCCTGTTCCCAGTTCTTTGGGGAATTGCTGTTTCTGAGTGTCCCAATTGACCGCCTTTGTTACCTGCGCTCCCAAATCTTGAATGGGTTAATCACAGTGAATGCTTCCATCAAGCACAAAGCTGCCCTCATGGTGACAGCAGGGCATATTTAGCTCTTGTTTTAACCTTTCCATCTGATTGAAGTAGGTGCTCAAAAACCTTGGAGGACAAAACTAATTGCTTTAGATTTTTCAGCACAGGCTGTTACCAACATAGAGGAACATTGACCGTGTTTATGGGATGCAGAATGATCTCATGCCCCTGGAATTGCTTAATTGACTGTTCTTCTCTGAAAGCACCTACTGAGAATCTCTGCTATCCTTTCTTCTTAAATACTCCTTAAAGAGTTCGTGCTCACCAAGAAATCCCCTAAAGTGACATTTTTCTCAGGTGAATGTTCCTAGGGCACTATTCCCTCTCGTCACATGTTTAATATTCTAGGTTCTGACTTCTTTTTTTCTGGGAAAGGGCTTGTACTCTCTAATTCTGAGGGATCTTTGCTTGCCGATTATTTGGTCCCTGGTGCCATTTCATGCTCTCTGCATAACCTTGTGGTGAGCTGAGGTGGAAGATCTACCTCAGTATAATTTAAGGTAGGGAAGTGAACATGCTGTTTATTTGTGACTAGTGTAGCCTGGAAATTATTTTGATGTTCCTTTCTAGCTCTTTCCAGAAGCTTCTGAGGGCTACCGGTGCCCTGTTTGTCTCATTGGTTCTAGGAGCACCATCAAAGGTACTTCTCATCTGTTCAGATCCCATTTCTACCCTGGTTTGATTCCTGAAGGCAGACCTTTAAGGGCAGCATTGACCAACTGCCTCTCTTGCCCACTGGCTTTCAGTCCTGCCAGTGGGAAGCATAGGCTCATGAGGGAGGAAGAGAGTGATGTTTTCTCCTGGCTCCCCTCTCCAGGGCCTCTGCTTGACAGGGGCTTTTTCTTTTTCTTAAGGAGGTGCTCATTTCCTTGGTCTTCTCTCATAGTTACAAGCATCCCTGAGTTCTAGTAACCAAACTTCACTTTGCTTTTTCAGGCCTAAGGATGGCAATGGCTTCCCGCTTTCCCTCAATTCTGCCACACTTTTGTATAAAGTCCCTTCATTAATAGTTTTTAAACAACCCCTTTTTGAGGATTTTGTTTGTTCTTGCTAAGACTCTGACCGATACAAATATATGGAAGCAGAAGTAGGTGTTGGGTGCAGAGTTGTGGGTCAGAGACTTCCATCACAGTCTCCATTTCTTTCCTCCAGCCACATCCCCGTTGACTAGTGTTGTCTGCAAAGCACCGTGTTTTAAAAGAAAACATGGGTTTTCTTCATAGGTATACAACCTGTGTAGTTTCACAGGGCCTAGTACTCAACAGGACTCTGGACTTCATTAAATGCTCTGCTGCTGCTATCTTGGAATTCTTAATAGTTTTTGAGCAAGAAGTCCTGCCTTTTTAATTTGCACAGGGCTCTGCAAATAAGGTAGCCAGACCTATGAACAAACAGAATTGAAGGAGAGGACAAGTTCTTAGCTACTCTCTTCTTCTAAGGGAGAGTTCTTCCACATTTCTCTTCTTCTTCCCAAAAGAAGACATACTAATCTTATTCTAAGGTTGTTCCTGGGTCACATTTACCCCTGGGAATAGATACCATGGCTGGCTTTCTTTGCTTCTTGTTGCTCCAGCTCCTCTGAGCCTGCAAGCTTTCTCTCTCTTTCTGTTTTCCCCTCCAAGTGGCCTTTTGAAGTAATAGGGTCCAGACTACAGGAGAAGGAAGAAGGGCCTGACATTGAGATGTCGCCCTCTTTTATTCGTTGAATATTCTCAGACACTTATTTCTTTGACCTCCTATCCCTTGTGATTAACTGGAAATCTGGGGTTTGGGCTTAAAAAGATTAAAGAGTTTCACAAATTCATTTTTAGGTCTTGGGCTTAAGTCGATTAGATCTATATCATTTATCAGAACTATCATAACTATCATGGTTCTGATTAGGAGTTCCACCTATAATCCCTGCTAATACTTTCCTTTGCCACTTTTCCTGTAAGTTCATATTCATCCAGAACCTCATAGAGAGAAGAATTACTTGTTAGCAAATGGAACAAAATGGGAAAACTCTCCTTCATCTCCCCTCTATTCCTCATTACTAGTAGAACATTCTGGCATACATTCTTCCAGACTGCCTCTACATTAATATTCAAATATATACATTTACATATATATTTGAAAATACAACTGAGAAATAATATGACCATATATGTATGTTTGGATGATATCCATATATGTGATTTTTATATTTAATAATACGTCTTGAAGATCTTTCCATGTCACTACATGATGATTACCCAATTTTTTTTTTTTAATCTAAATAGGATTCTGTAGAATGGAGTTGAATTGTTCCCTATTAGACATTTATGTTGTTTACAACGTTTTGCTATTATATGCGATCATCATTGTACTTGTATGTCTATAGATAAAAAAAATTCTTTAGACCAGGTTCCTAGAAGTGAACTTGATGGATCATAAGATTTTCATCTTAATCTTTGATAAACATTACTAAGTTGTAGCTTTAATAAAACAATATTGCATAAGCAGTTTCTAGCCATGCCATTTTCTCAAAATCTTAGCTTTTGACTTTTGATATTATTTGATTTTATTTTTAAATATTTGTAAATATGATGTCAAAATTATATCATAATTACCTTTTTCTCATCACTTTTGAAAGTCAGCCCCTTCTTATATATTTGTCTATTACTTATTCAGTAAATTGCTCATTTCCTTTTTTTGTAAAATTGAATTATTTATCTTTTTCTCATATGTTTTAGTTTGTTCTTTATTCTAAATTCAAATCCATTGTCACATATGTTGCAGATGTTTTCACTAGTATATGTCTTGTCTTTTTTCTTTCTTACTTTTGTTTTTTTGTAGGCCTGGGTCAGCCTAGAGTCTTTTCAGTTTTCTTATGCAGCCTTTTGTTATTTCAAGGAAGAAGCTAATCAAAGTAATAAAAGAAGATAGTGATCAGAATTACAGTATCATTTCCTGTTCTCTCTTTTCTCTGTTACCACTTTCTGAAATACCGTGGAAGTTTTAGGTCTATACTGAACATTTTCTAATTCTACCATACTTTGCAGTCTTTGAATGTTATGTAGTTTTGGGGGGAGAGTTTCATTACATTATCTTCTAGCTTATTAATTCACTCTTCAAATGTGTCCATTGTGTTGTTTTAATTCAATTATAAAACCCAAATTTGTACTTCAATTCTCAAATGATTAATTTCCAAGATTTTTATAGTTAATTCCTTTAAAATCTACTTTACAAATATACACCCTTTAAATATATAGTTTAAGGAATTTCAAAACATGTAAACAATTCTGTAATTATTACTAGTCATGACATAGAACATTTCCATCATTCCAAAATGTTTCCTCATGCCTCTTTGTGGTCAGTCCTCTCCTCTGATCCCTAATCTTTGACAACCACAGGTTTACTTTCTGTCACTAGCGTTTTGCCTTTTCTAAAATTCTACATAAAGGTGATTATGTAGTATGTAACATCTGGAAACTAGTTTTTTTTTTTTCACTTAGCATAATGCATTTGGGATTCATGACTTTTGTTATATATTTAGGTGGTTTCTTCATTTTATTGCTGAGGAGCATTCCACTGCATGGATATACTGCAGTTGTTTATCCATTCATCCATGGATGACTGGGTTGTTTCCAGTTTTTGGTGTGGACTTTCATGCCTAGTCAATGGCTGCTTTTGCATTACAGCGGCAAAGTTGGGTAGTTTTGATAGACGCCACTTAGGTTTCAAATCTAATAATATCTATCCTTTATTCAATGATCTGACCTTTGCAGAACGTTTGCCACCCCTAGTGTTTTGTTAGTTCTGCCAATTGATTATTTTTTCTTTGCTTATGGGGTTACATTTTTCTTTTCTTTACAGGCCTTACAAGTTTTTACTGGATGCTGGATATTGTGACTTTTGT